>NW_025547609.1:0-79694 GCF_905237065.1 Salmo salar
GGACGCGGAGACCCATAGCGTCCATAAGACGCGGTGAACCATAGGACGCGCGCGACCCATAGGACGCGGCGACCCATAGGACGCGGCGACCCATAGGACGCGGAGACCCATAGGACGCGGAGACCCATAGGACGCGGCGACCCATAGGACGCGGAGACCCATAGGACGCGGACACAGCGACCCATAGGACACGGAGATCCATAGGACACGGAGACGGAGACCCATAGGACACGGAGACCCATAGGACGCGGCGACCCATAGGACGCGGAGACCCATAGGACGCGGTGACCCATAGGACGCGGTGACCCATAGGACGCGGTGACCCATAGGACACGGACACAGCGACCCATAGGACGCGGAGACCCATAGGACGCGGTGACCCATAGGACGCGGAGACCCATAGGACGCGGCGACCCATAGGACGCGGCGACCCACAAGACGTGGAGACCCACAGGACGCGGTGACCAATAGCACTCGGCGACCCATAGCACGCGCGACCCATAGGACGCGGAGACCCATAGGACGCGGAGACCCATAGGACACGGAGACGGAGACCCATAGGACACGGAGACCCATAGGACACGGAGACGGAGACCCATAGGACACGGAGAACCATAGGACGCGGAGACCCACAGGACGCGGCGACCCACAGCACGCGGCGACCCATAGCACGCGGCGACCCATAGCACGCGGCGACCCATAGCACGCGGGCGACCCATAGGAGCGGCGACCCATAGGACGCGAGCGACCCATAGGACGCGGAGACGGAGACCCATAGGACACGGAGACCCATAGGACGCGGAGACCCATAGGACGCGGAGACCCATAGGACGCGGAGACCCATATCGTCCATAGGACGCGCGACCCATAGGACGCGGAGACCCATAGGACGCGGAGACCCATAGGACGCGGAGACCCATAGGACGCGGCGACCCATAGGACGCGGCGACCCATAGGACACGGCGACCCATAGGACTCGGAGACCCATAGGACACGGACACAGCGACCCATAGGACTCGGAGACCCATAGGACACGGACACAGCGACCCATAGGACACGGAGACCCATAGGAAACGGAGAGAGAGATCCATAGGACACGGAGACGGAGACCCATAGGACGCGCGACCCATAGGACGCGGCGACCCAAGGACGCGGAGACCCATAGGACACGGACACAGCGACCCATAGGACGCGGAGACCCATAGGACACGGACACAGCGACCCATAGGACACGGAGACCCATAGGACACGGAGAGAGAGATCCATAGGACACGGAGACGGAGATCCATAGGACACGGAGACGGAGACCCATAGGAAGCGGCGACCCATAGGACGCGGCGACCCATAGGACGCGGCGACCCATAGGACGCGGCGACCCATAGGACGCGGCGACCCATAGGACGCGGAGACCCATAGGACGCGGACACAGCGACCCATAGGACGCGGCGACCCATAGGACGCGGAGACCTACAGGACGCGGCGACCCACAGGACGCGGCGACCCACAGGACGCGGCGACCCACAGGACGCGGCGACCCACAGGACGCGGCGACCCATAGGACACGGAGACGGAGACCCATAGGACACGGAGACCCATAGGACACGGAGACGGTGACCCATAGGACACGGAGACGGTGACCCATAGGACACGGAGACGGAGACCCATAGGACACGGAGACCTATGGGACACGGAGACCCACAGGACGCGGCGACCCACAGGACGCGGCGACCCACAGGACACGGAGACCCATAGGACGCGGAGACCCATAGGACGCGGTGACCCATAGGACGCGGAGACCCATAGGACGCGGAGACCCATAGGACGCGGAGACCCATAGGACGCGGAGACCCATAGGACGCGGTGACCAATAGGACGCGGTGACCCATAGGACGCGGCGACCCATAGGACACGGAGACCCATAGGACACGGAGACGGAGAACCATAGGACACGGTGACCCATAGGACGCGGAGACCCATAGGAAGCGGTGACCCATAGGACGCGGAGACCAATAGGACGCGGCGACCCATAGGACGCGGCGACCCATAGGACGCGGCGACCCATAGGACGCCGGGCGACCCATAGGACGCGGCGACCCATAGGACGCGGAGACCCATAGGACGCGGAGACCCATAGGACGCGGGAGACCCATAGGACGCGGACACAGCGACCCATAGGACGCGGAGACCCATAGGACACGGACACAGCGACCCATAGGACACGGAGACCCATAGGACACGGAGAGAGAGATCCATAGGACACGGAGACGGAGATCCATAGGACACGGAGACGGAGACCCATAGGAAGCGGCGACCCATAGGACGCGGCGACCCATAGGACGCGGCGACCCATAGGACGCGGCGACCCATAGGACGCGGCGACCCATAGGACGCGGAGACCCATAGGAAGCGGTGACCCATAGGACGCGGAGACCAATAGGACGCGGAGACCAATAGGACGCGGCGACCCATAGGACGCGGAGACCCATAGGACGCGGAGACCCATAGGACGCGGAGACCCATAGGACGCGGAGACCCATAGGACACGGAGACGGAGACCCATAGGACACGGAGACCCATAGGACACGGAGACCCATAGGACACGGAGACCCATAGGACACAGAGACGGAGACCCATAGGACACGGAGACCCATAGGACACGGAGACCCATAGGACACGGAGACGGTGACCCATAGGACACGGAGACGGTGACCCATAGGACACGGAGACCCATAGGACACGGAGACCCATAGGACACGGAGACCCATAGGACACAGAGACGGAGACCCATAGGACACGGAGACCCATAGGACACGGAGACCCATAGGACACGGAGACGGTGACCCATAGGACACGGAGACGGTGACCCATAGGACACGGAGACGGTGACCCATAGGACACGGAGACGGTGACCCATAGGACACGGAGACGGTGACCCATAGGACACGGAGACCTATAGGACACGGAGACCCATAGGACACGGAGACCCATAGGACACGGAGACCCATAGGACACGGAGACCCATAGGACACTGAGACCCATAGGACACGGTGACCCATAGGACACGGAGACCCATAGGACACGGAGACCCATAGGACACGGAGACCCATAGGACACAGAGACGGAGACCCATAGGACACGGAGAGACCCATAGGACACGGAGACCCATAGGACACGGAGACGGTGACCCATAGGACACGGAGACGGTGACCCATAGGACACGGAGACGGTGACCCATAGGACACGGAGACCTATAGGACACGGAGACCTATAGGACACGGAGACCCATAGGACACGGAGACCCATAGGACACGGAGACCCATAGGACACTGAGACCCATAGGACACGGTGACCCATAGGACACGGAGACCCATAGGACACGGAGACCCATAGGACACGGAGACCCATAGGACACGGTGACCCATAGGACACGGTGACCCATAGGACGCGGTGACCCATAGGACGCGGAGACCCATAGGACGCGGTGACCCATAGGACGCGGTGACCCATAGGACGCGGTGACCCATAGGACGCGGAGACCCATAGGACGCGGTGACCCATAGGACGCGGTGACCCATAGGACGCGGAGACCCATAGGACCCATAGGACACGGTGACTCATAGGACACGGTGACTCATAGGACACGGCGACCCATAGGACGCGGAGACCCATAGGACGCGGAGACCCATAGGACACGGACACAGTGAACCATAGGACGCGGCGACCCATAGGACGCGGAGACCCATAGGACGCGGAGACCCATAGGACGCGGAGACCCACAGGACGCGGAGACCCATAGGACACGGACACAGTGAACCATAGGACGCGGCGACCCAAGGACGCGGAGACCCATAGGACGCGGGAGACCCATAGGACGCGGAGACCCACAGGACGCGGAGACCCATAGGACCCATAGGACGCGGAGACCCACAGGACGCGGAGACCCATAGGACCCATAGGACGCGCGACCCATAGGACGCGGAGACGGAGACCCATAGGACACGGAGACGGAGACCCATAGGACACGGAGACCCATCGGACCCATAGGACGCGGTGACCCATAGGACCCACAGGAGCGGAGACCCATAGGACGCGGCGACCCATAGGACGCGGAGACGGAGACCCATAGGACACGGAGACGGAGACCCATAGGACACGGAGACCCATAGGACCTATAGGACGCGGCGACCCATAGGACGCGGAGACCCATAGGACCCATAGGACGCGGCGACCCATAGGACGAGGACACAGCGACCCATAGGACGCGGACACAGCGACCCATAGGACGCGGAGACCCATAGGACCCATAGGACGCGGTGACCCATAGGACCCACAGGACGCGGAGACCCATAGGACCCATAGGACGCGGCGACCCATAGGACGCGGAGACGGAGACCCATAGGACACGGAGACGGAGACCCATAGGACACGGAGACCCATAGGACCCATAGGACGCGGTGACCCATAGGACCCATAGGACGCGGCGACCCATAGGACGCGGAGACCCATAGGACCCATAGGACGCGGCGACCCATAGGACGCGGAGACCCATAGGACGAGGACACAGCGACCCATAGGACGCGGACACAGCGACCCATAGGACGCCGGAGACCCATAGGACGCGGAGACCCATAGGACACGGAGATGGAGACCCATAGGACACGGAGACGGAGACCCATAGGACGCGTGGAGACCCATAGGACGCGGCGACCCATAGGACGCGGCGACCCATAGGACGCGGCGACCCATAGGACGCGGGCGACCCATAGGACGCGGCGACCCATAGGACGCGCACCCATAGGACGCTGGCGACCCATAGGACGCGGAGACCCATAGGACGCGGAGACCCATAGGACGCGGAGACCCATAGGACGCGGAGAGACCCATAGGACGCGGAGACCCATAGGACACGGACACAGTGAACCATAGGACGCGGAGACCCATAGGACGCGGAGACCCATAGGACGCGGAGACCCATAGGACGCGGAGACCCATAGGACCCATAGGACGCGGTGACCCATAGGACGCGGCGACCCATAGGACGCGGAGACGGAGACCCATAGCACACGGAGACGGAGACCCATAGGACACGGAGACCCATAGGACCCATAGGACGCGGTGACCCATAGGACGCGGCGACCCATAGGACGCGGAGACGGAGACCCATAGCACACGGAGACGGAGACCCATAGGACACGGAGACCCATAGGACCCATAGGACGCGGTGACCCATAGGACCCGGCGACCCATAGGACGCGGAGACCCATAGGACGCGGAGACCCATAGGACGCGGACACAGCGACCCATAGGACGCGGACACAGCGACCCATAGGACGTGGACACAGCGACCCATAGGACGCGGAGACCCATAGGACACGGAGACGGAGACCCATAGGACACGGAGACGGAGACCCATAGGACATGGAGACGGAGACCCATAGGACGCGGTGACCCATAGGACGCGGTGACCCATAGGACGCGGAGACCCATAGGACACGGAGACCCATAGGACGCGGAGACCCATAGGACGCGGAGACCCATAGGACCCATAGGACGCGGTGACCCATAGGACGCAGAGACCCATAGGACGCGGAGACCCATAGGACACGGACACAGTGAACCATAGGACGCGGAGACCCATAGGACGCGGAGACCCATAGGACGCGGAGACCCATAAGACGCGGAGACCCATAGGACCCATAGGACGCGGTGACCCATAGGACGCGGCGACCCATAGGACGCGGAGACGGAGACCCATAGCACACGGAGACGGAGACCCATAGGACACGGAGACCCATAGGACCCATAGGACGCGGTGACCCATAGGACCCGGCGACCCATAGGACACGGAGACCCATAGGACACGGAGACCCATAGGACGCGGACACAGCGACCCATAGGACGCGGACACAGCGACCCATAGGACGCGGAGACCCATAGGACACGGAGACGGAGACCCACAGGACACGGAGACGGAGACCCATAGGACATGGAGACGGAGACCCATAGGACGCGGTGACCCATAGGACGCGGCGACGCATAGGAGGCGGAGACCCATAGGACACGGAGACGGAGACCCATAGGACACGGAGACCCATAGGACACGGAGACAGAGACCCATAGGACACGGAGACCCATAGGACACGGAGACCCATAGGACACGGAGACCCATAGGACACGGAGACGGAGACCCATAGGACACGGAGACCCATAGGACACGGAGACGGAGACCCATAGGACACGGAGACCCATAGGACACGGAGACCCATAGGACACGGAGACCCATAAGACACGGTGACCCATAGGACACGGAGACCCATAGGACACGGAGACCCATAGGACACGGACACAGTGAACCATAGGACGCGGCGACCCATAGGACGCGGCGACCCATAGGACGCGGCGACCCATAGGACGCGGCGACCCATAGGACGCGGAGACCCATAGGACGCGGAGACCCATAGGACGCGGAGACCCATAGGACGCGGAGACCCATAGGACGCGGAGACCCATAGGACCCATAGGACACGGTGTCTCGTAGGACACGGTGACTCATAGGACCCATAGGACGCGGCGACCCATAGGAAGCGGCGACCCATAGGACGCGGAGACCCATAGGACGCGGAGACCCATAGGACGAGGACACAGTGAACCATAGGACG
This sequence comes from Salmo salar, assembly GCF_905237065.1. Lineage (NCBI taxonomy): Eukaryota > Metazoa > Chordata > Actinopteri > Salmoniformes > Salmonidae > Salmo > Salmo salar. The sequence goes on from NW_025547609.1 coordinate 6,660, forward strand.
CGGGCGACCCATAGGACGCGGAGACCCATAGGACGCGGAGACCCATAGGACATGCAGTCAGAGTGGAAGAATAGGACAAAGGAATGATGGAGGCCAACGTTCATTGCAAGCAAATAATTCACAGACAAAACTCTATTCCATACAGTAATAAACAGATCCTCTACAGCCTCTGGGTGTTCCTCGTCCACATGATGTAATGATGTACTGTTTAATTTACTGGGTGCTCGCGAGACAGTGAAAACGGATCTTGGTTTCTTCTTTAAGATAAATGACCGAATGGAGCGACAGGACTACACGGGGATTAGAGTGCTTAGAAACAAAACACTACCAATACTCTTTACTTGAAACACCTCCAGATTACACTTTCTTTTTGTTAATTTCACCTTTATTTAACCAGATAATTAATAAATAAATAAATATATATAACCCTATATTTAACCAGGTGTTTATATATAACCCTAACCCTTTATTTAACCAGGTAGGCCAGTTGAGAAGAAGTTCTCATTTACAATTGCGACCTGGTCAAGATAAAGCAAAGCAGTGCGACACAAACAACAACACAGAGTTACACATGGAATAAACAAACATACAGTCAATAATACAGTAGGAAAAAAAGAAAGTCTATATACAGTGTGTACAAATGGCGTGAGGAGGTAAGGCAATAAATAGGCCATAGTAGCGAAGTAATTACAATTTAGCAAATGAACACTGGAGTGATAGATGAGCAGATGATGGTGTGTAAGTAGAGATGCTGGTGTGCAAAAGAGCAGCAAAGTAAATAAAAACAATATGGGGATGAGGTAGGTAGATTGGGTGGGCTATTTACAGATGGACTATGCGCATCTGCAGCGATCGGTTAGCTGCTCAGATGTTTAAAGTTGGTGAGGGGAATGTAAGTCTCCAGCTTCAGCGATTTTGCAATTCGTTCCAGTCACTGGCAGCAGAGAACTGGAAGGAAAGGCGGCCAAAGGAGGTGTTGGCTTTGGGGATGACCAGTGAGATAGAACACTAATGTGTAAAGAACAGCAATATATACCCCGGGACATGACTGACACAGTGTCTATTGAATTAATGGACAACAAGACTGGCAGTTTGCCCCCAAAAACAGAAAGAACAGAGCCGATTAATGAAGAACCATCAGGGGAAATACAAAACTAACCTTGTATTCCTCGATAAATGTACCACTCCATGACTATTATTGAACACTGAGAAAAATACGCAATTTCTAATTTTAATAATTGTCATAGTCTAGGCCTATAGCTAATAAGAAATGTGGTAGTACCTCAGCCCAGGTGAATCTGACAGAAGAAGGGGCCACCACTAATAAAGGCCACTCTTTCCTGTAGTAGGCAGCTATGCAAATAGCCTGAACTGTCTTCCCCAGTCCCATGTCGTCAGCCAGGAGGAGGCGGCCATCTTTGGACACCGCAAAGCTGGAGGAGACAACCAGGGTTTAATACAACTACAGTCGAAGTCGGGAAGTTTACATACACCTTAGCCAAATACATTTAAACTCAGTTTTTCACAATTCCTGACATTTAATCCTAGTAAAAATTCCCTGTTTTAGGTCAGTTATGATCACCACTTTATTTTAAGAATGTGAAATGTCAGAATAATAGTAGAGAGAATGGTTTATTTCAGCTTTTATTTCTTTCATCACATTCCCAGTGGGTCAGAAGTTTACATACACTCAATTAGTATTTGGTAGCATTGCCTTTAAATTGTTTAACTTGGGTCAAATGTTTCAGGTAGCCTTCCACAAGCTTCCCACAATAGGTTGTGTGAATTTTGGCCCATTCCTTCTGACAGATCTGGTGTAACTGAGTCAGGTTTGTAGGCCTCCTTGCTCGCACACACTTCAGTTCTGACCACACATTTTCTATAGGATTGAGGTCAGGGCTTTGCGATGGCCACTCCAGTACCTTGACTTTGTTGTCCTTAAGCCATTTTGCCACAACTTTGGAAGTATGCTTGGGGTCATTGTCCATTTGGAAGACCCATTTGCGACCAAGCTTTAACTTCCTGACTGATGTCTTGAGATGTTGCTTCAATATATCCTCATAATTTTCCTACCTCATGATGCCATCTATTTTGTGAAGTGCACCAGTCCCTCCTGCGGCAAAGCACCCCCACAACATGATGCTGCCACCCCCATGCTTCACGGTTGGGATGGTGTTCTCCGGCTTGCAAGCCTCCCCCTTTTCCTCCAAACAGTTCTATTTTTGTTTCATCAGACCATAGGACATTTCTCCAAAAAAGTACGATCTTTGTCCCCATGTGCAGTTGCAAACCTTAGTCTGGCATTTTTATGCCGGTTTTGGAGCAGTGGCTTCTTCCTTGCTGAACGGCCTTTCAGGTTATGTCGATATAGGACTCGCTTTTACTGTGGATATAGATACTTTTGTACCCGTTTCCTCCAGCATCTTCACAAGGTCCTTTGCTGTTGTTCTGGGATTGATTTGCACTTTTCGCACCAAAGTACGTTCATCTCTAGGAGACAGAACGCGTCTCCTTCCCGAGCGGTATGATGGCTGCGTGGTCCCATGGTGTTTATACTTGCGTACTATTGTTCGTACAGATGAACGTGGTACCTTCAGGCGTTTGGAAATTGCTCACAAGGATGAACCAGACTTGTGGAGGTCTACACGGTTTTTCTGAGGTCTTGGCTGATTTCTTTTGATTTCCCCATGATGTCAAGCAAAGAGGCACTGAGTTTGAAGGTAGGCCTTGAAATACATCCACAGGTACACCTCCAATTGACTCAAATGACGTCAATTAGCCTATCAGAAGCTTCTAAAGCCATGACATCATTTTCTGGAATTTTCCAAGCTGTTTAAAGGCCCAGTCAACTTTGTGTATGTAAACTTCTGACCCACTGGAATTGTGATCTAGTGAATTATAAGTGAAATAATCTGTCTGTAAACAATTGTTGGAAAAAATGACTTGCGTCATGCACAAAGTAGATGTCCTAACCGACTTGCCAAAACTATAGTTTGTTAACAAGAAATGTGTGGAGTTGTTGAAAAAAACGAGTTTTAATGACTCCAACCTAAAGTGTTTGTACTTCAACTGTTCACACAAACAGACTATTAATCAAGAACCATCAGGGGAAATAGAAGACACTCAAGGTGTAATACAAACAGACTGATTATCACAATATGAAACTATATAAAACAACCAGATACATAAGATTTGTATACATTAGGCACAAAACGAAGGAGAAAACCTGAAAACGGGGAAATATTGGAAATGTCCAATATTAAACACTAATTTCCGCTTTCAGCTGCTAAACATTTTAGCTGTGGTGTGCCCTAATGAATACAACCCGAGTACACGCTGCTGCTACTCTGTTATTATCTATGCATTTTAATAACTCTACCTACATGTACATATTACTACAATTACCTCGACACTGTCGCCCCGCACATTGACTCTGTAGCGGTACCCCTGTATATAGCCTCCACATTGACTCTGTAGCGGTACCCCCTGTATATAGCCTCCACATTGACTCTGTACCGTAATACCCTGTATATAGCCTCCACATTGACTCTGTACCGGTACCCCTGTATATAGCCTCCACATTGACTCTGTAGCGGTACCCCCTGTATATAGCCTCCACATTGACTCTGTACTGTAATACCCTGTATATAGCCTCCACATTGACTCTGTACCGTAATACCCTGTATATAGCCTCCACATTGACTCTGTACCGTAATACCCTGTATATAGCCTCCACATTGACTCTGTACCGGGTACCCCCCATATATAGCCTCCACATTGACTCTGTACCGTAATACCCTGTATATAGCCTCCACATTGACTCTGTACCGTAATACCCTGTATATAGCCTCCACATTGACTCTGTACCGGTACCCCCTGTATATAGCCTCCACATTGACTCTGTACTGTAATACCCTGTATATAGCCTCCACATTGACTCTGTACTGTAATACCTCTGTATATAGCCCCACTATTGTTATTTACTGCTGCTCTATAATTATTTGTGACTTGAGTTGTATGGTCATGATAACAGTGAGACTAACACCTACTTGACACCGTCTCTCGGAAGGGCATGAGACGACGTGTCAATGAGGGGGTCGATGGAGGACAGGTCCGCTTCAGGAACCTCTGATGTCCATGTCTGGCTGCCTTCAAACAGGGCAGAGAACACCTGGATCACACCCCTAGGGAGAGGCTCAATCTCTACTGATGGAATGGCACCGAGAGCCTCCACTGGGAAGTAGAACACGGAACACAGTCACACTGAGCATAGAACTTTCACTGAATACAGAACAATATAGAACACAGAACACTCACAGAATATAGAACACAGAACACTCACTGAATATAGAACACAGAACACTCACTGAATATAGAACACAGAACACTCACTGATTATAGAACACAGAACACTCACTGATTATAGAACACAGAACACTCACTGAATATAGAACACAGAACACTCACTGAATATAGAACACAGAACACTCACTGAATATAGAACACAGAACACTCACTGAATATAGAACACAACACTCACTGAATATAGAACACAGAACACTCACTGAATATAGAACACTCACAGAATATAGAACACTCACTGAATATAGAACACAGAACACTCACTGAATATAGAACACAGAACACTCACTGAATATAGAACGCAGAACACTCACTGAATATAGAACACAGAACACTCACTGAATATAGAACGCAGAACACTCACTGAATATAGAACACAGAACACTCACTGAATATAGAACACAGAACACTCACTGATTATAGAACACAGAACACTCACTGAATATAGAACACAGAACACTCACTGAATATAGAACACAGAACACTCACTGATTATAGAATGCAGAGGTCGCAGACAATTCAGCAGAAAAGGCAAGCGGATACATGACCATGAAGTGTCAAAACAATGACCACAACAGGATAATACTTACTAAGTCTTTTATAATCCTCAAGCAAGAAACTCCACTTTCTTGTCTTCATATCTTAACAAAAGAGAGAATATATATATATATATATATATATATATATATATATATATATATATATAATATTACAAAGCACTATCCAAAACTTGATACTGATGAATATATGAAAATGAAATAATACTCTTGAAAAAAAAAATAGTAGGAAAATGAACTAACAGGTCCAGGGCTGTGGCGGTCATGGAATTGTCAGCCTGTTATTGTCATGCGAATGCCAGTCTCACAGTAATTGATCGTTAATAACATAAATATGTTTAACAGTTCTTATGCGCCATTGGCTAGTTCATTTAGCAGGCAAGATATGCTTATAAAGTCTCGTGCCATTATTTTAAAATTATTGTAAAGAATAATATAATTGAACTTAGCTGAATAAAATAGAAAGGATATTTTTCCCATTCCGGAGCGAGTGCACATATGAAGTGGCTGTGATGAGCGTAAAAGTAGGTAGATTTAGATGTGACACAAACCTTAGAATGTGTTAGAAATCAAAACATACAGGGCCCCATGATGCGGCTACAGGCTATTGACCATTTGCTCTCAGTTCCTTTCCTCAGGCTGCTGACCCACGAGGATGAGGACGAGTGGTGTTCCACCTACCCTGTTCGCTCATCAAGTGATCATATTCTCAATTTAAAATCTTGTCTTTGCTAATATGTAAAAAAAATTAAATGTGTTTGGATTTAGAACTGGCCCGTTATCAAAACGGGAAGGAACATGGTCATGGTGGAAAGGCATGTCAATCTGTATGCTGCTTTCATGCAGTTCACGTCATGTTGGCTAGGCTACTCTGGTTTTATAGAGGAACAGCTGACAAAGAAATAGAGCAGCAGCTGGGATCCTTTTTTTAGCAGCAACCATCAGAAGTCTGCTTTCACACAGGATTGCATAATGCCTGGGCTTATAAGAACACTTATTTCACGCCACACATCAACCACTAGTTGAGGAGCATGCAGCCTCTCTCTGCATGACAGGTGATAGGCCACCCAAACTCTGTATGCCATCCGAGACGGGATTGTGTCGAGGCACAGATCTGGGGAAGGGTACCAAAAACATTTCTGCAGCATTGAAGGTCCCTAAAAACACAGTGGCCTCCATCAGTCTTAAACGGAAGAAGTTTGGAACCACCAAGACTCTTCTTAGAGCTGGTCGCCCGGCCAAACTGAGCAATCGGGGAGAAGGGCCTTGGTCAGGGAGGTGACCAAGAACCCGATGGTCACTGACAGAGCTCCAGAGATCCTCTGAGGAGATGGGAGAACCTTCCAGAAGGACAACCATCTCTGCAGCACTCCACCAATCAGGCCTTTATGGTAGAGTGGCCAGACGGAAGCCACTCCTCAGTAAAAAGCACGACAGTCCGTTTTTCTGCGGCAGGGACTGGGAGACTAGTCAGGATCGAGGCAAAGATGAACGGAGAAAAGTACAGAGAAATCCTTGATGAAAACCTTCTAGAGCGCTCAGGACCTCAGACCGGGGTGAAGGTTCACCTTCTAACAGGACAACGACCCTAAGCACACAGCCAAGAACAACGCAGGAGTGGCTTCAGGACAAGTCTCTGAATGTCTTTGAGTGTCTATGTCAGAGCCCGGACTTGAACCCGATCGAACATCTCTGGAGAGACCTGAAAATAGCTGTGCAGCGACGCTCCCCATCCAACCTGACAGAGCTTGAGAGGATCTGCAGAGAAGAATGGGAGAAACTCCCCAAATACAGGTGTGCTAAGCTTGTAGCGTCATACCCAAAGAAGACTCAAGGCTGTAATCGCTGCCAAAGGTGCTTCAACAAAGTACTGAGTAAAGGGTCTGAATACTTATGGAAATTTGATATTTCAGGGGTTTTTTAACTGTTTTTTCTTTGTTATTATGGGGGTATTGTGTGTAGATTTATGAGGGATTATAAAAAATAAAACAATTTCAGAATAAGGCTGTAACATAACAAAACGTGGAAAATGTAAAAGTTTTGTATTTCATTTCTAGTAGCCAAAATGGCTTAAAAACAGTTTTTGCTTTGTCATTATGGGGTATTGTGTGTAGATTGATGAGGGAAAAAAACAAATTTAATCCATATTAGAATAAGGCTGTAACTAGAGGTCAACCGATTAATCGGCATGGCCGATTTCAAGTTTTCATAATCGGTAATCGGCATTTTTGGACGCCGATTACATTGCATTCCACGAGGAAACTGCATGGCAGGCTGACCACCTGTTACGCGAGTGCTGCAAGGAGCCAAGGTAAGATGCTAGCTAGCATTACACTTCTCATAAAAAACAAAACAATCTTCACATAATCACTAGTCAACTACATGGTTGATGATATTACTAGGTTAACTAGCTTGTCCTGCGTTGCATATAATCAATGTGATGCCTGTTAATTTATCATCGAATCACAGCCTACTTCAACTTCAGCCAAACGGGGGATGATTTAACAAAAAACGCATTTGCGGAAAAAGCACAATCGTTGTAACGACTGTACCTAACAATAAACATCAATGCCTTTCTTAAAATCAATACACAGGAGTATATATTTTTAAACCTGCATATTTAACTAAAAGAAATCCAGGTTAGCAGGCAATATTAAACTAGGGGAAATTGTGTCACTTCTCTTGTGTTCTGTGCACGCAGAGTCCGGTATATGCAACAGTTTGGGCCGCCTGGCTAGTTGCGAACTAATATGCCAGAATTTTACGAAATTATGACATAACATTGAAGGTTGTGCAATGTAGCAGCAATATTTAGACTTATGGATGCCACCGTTAGATAAAATACGGAACGGTTCCGTATTTCACTGAAATAATAAACGTTTTGTTTTCGAGATGATAGTTTCCGGATTCGACCATATTAATGACCAAAGGCTCGTGTTTCTGTGTTTATTATATTATAATTAAGTCTATGATTTGATAGATCAGTCTGACTGAGCGATGGTGGGCAGCAGCAGGCTGGTAAACATTCATTCAAACTTTACTGTGTTTGCCAGCAGCTCTTAGCAATGCTTGAGTCACAGCGCTGTTTATGACTTCAAGCCTATCAACTCCTGAGATTAGGCTGGCAATACTAAAGTGCCTATTAGAATATCCAATAGTCAAAGGTATATGACATACAAATGGTAGAGAGAAATAGTCGACGGGTCATAATTCCTATAATAACTACAACCTAAAACTTCTTAGCTGGGAATATTGAACCACCAGCTTTCATATGTTCTGAGCAAGGAACTTAAAACGTATTTTTTTTCACTTTCTTCTCAAAAACAGTTTTTGCATTATTTAAACAAAATTGAGCATGTTTCATAAAATCAATTTAGTCTCAAATAAATTATGTATTATATTAAGTTAAAATAAAAGTGTTCATTCAGTATTGCTGTAATTGTGATTATTACAAATATATATAAAAAATGATATATCTTTTTTTATAAAATCGGTCGATTAATCGGTATCGGCTTTTTTGGGTAAATGGTCGACCTCTAGCTGTAACCTAACAAAATGTGGGAAAAGTCAAGGGGTCTGAATACTTTCCGAATGCACTGTATGTACCAAAGCCATCTTCAAAAATGTGTTTTTCTGCCGTGTGTAATATGTGGTAGGCTATTAGGCTTTGGATAATGGTACAATCATTATTTGAATTCAGGTGGGTTTTTTTCAGGTTTAGGCTCACATATAGGCCTATGCATAAACTATGGTGTCCTACATGCAAGTTCAGAAATACTTTGAATTAATCATCACCTTACAAAGCACTGTCCCTTTCGTTGTGTTTGGCTTTGAAACAACATCCACAACATCCACAACTACCAGGGACAATAGAGCCCTGAGTACCAGGTCATTAGGACCCGATGGAGGGACAAGAGCCCTGAGTACCAGGACATTAGGACCTGATGGAGGGACAATAGAGCCCTGAGTACCAGGCCATTAGGACCCGATGGAGGGACAATAGAGCCCTGAGTACCAGGCCATTAGGACCTGATGGAGGGACAATCGAGCCCTGAGTACCAGGACATTAGGACCTGATGGAGGGACAATAGAGCCCTGAGTACCAGGACATTAGGACCTGATGTAGGGACAATAGAGCCCTGAGTACCAGGCCATTAGGACCTGATGGAGGGACAATAGAGCTCCTGAGTACCAGGCCATTAGGACCTGATGGAGGGACAATGGAGCCCTGAGTACCAGGCCATTAGGACCTGATGGAGGGACAATAGGAGTCCCCTGAGTACCAGGCCATTAGGACCTGATGGAGGGACAATAGAGCCCTGAGTACCAGGCCATTAGGACCTGATGGAGGGACAGTAGAGCCCTGAGTACCAGGCCATTAGGACCTGATGGAGGGACAATGGAGCCCTGAGTACCAGGCCATTAGGACCTGATGGAGGGACAATAGAGCCCTGAGTACCAGGCCATTAGGACCTGATGGAGGGACAATAGAGCCCTGAGTACCAGGCCATTAGGACCTGATGGAGGGACAATAGAGCCCTGAGTACCAGGCCATTGGGACCTGATGGAGGGACAATAGAGCCCTGAGTACCAGGCCATTAGGACCTGATGGAGGGACAATAGAGCCCTGAGTACCAGGCCATTAGGACCTGATGGAGGGACAGTAGAGCCCTGAGTACCAGGCCATTAGGACCTGATGGTCATTAGCGACTTGGGTAAACCTACTACCAACGCATGTCCAGAGTGCATAAGAGAATATTACCATGACTGAATGGTCACGTGGAATTTGACTGCGGCCATGCCTGCCGTGTGTGCCGGTAATACTGTCACCGTAACGGCCCTAAAACAGGTTTCCACTTACCATAGTTCTTGGAAGGCATCTGTTTGAAAGCAGCGATGACGTCAACATGGTACCCAACGTCGACCTCGAGCGCGATCGTGACACCAGGGTGGCGTGGCCCTGTACGGTGGCCCCTGGTCTCTTCCAGCCACTACACAGCTTCAGCAGGGCCCCAAGCGAGAAGCAGTGTCACGGACCGGCTAGACCCCGGCGCCACGTCAATACCCCCCACCAGAGGTTTCAGACATATACAGGAGATGGAGCCGGACTCCTCCACTACAACAGGAAATACATGGGCCTTCTTAGATAGTTCCAAAATGGCACTCTATTCCGTATACAGTGCACTACTTTGGACCAGAGCTCTATAGGGAAGAGTGTGTCTATTGGGACAAAGACAATATCTTTACTTGACCAATACATGTGATTATCTTCTTAAAGTATATGATGTGTGTAGGCCTATCTCATACTTAGCTGACGATAGTCCTCAAGGCTGAAGTTCCACATCTTGGTAGCAGGGTCTGTTGGAGATACAAGATAAACAATAACAAGACATAGAAAACAAGTGTACGTAATCTAAGGGTATAAAATAGAAAATAAAATATTAGTTATTGCACTATATAGGGCTGTAATTCACTTTTCAAATCGGACAAATCTCCAGGATGAATTTAAATACATCCATTAAAAAATAAAAATAATACTAAAAATAAAAATAAAAACTCACCATAATTGCGTAGAAGGGATGTTTTTGAACAAAGCAATCAGCTCAGCATGGTAGCCGACTTCCACTCTGAAACGCTCCTCTGAGTGAGACACACATTTTCCTCTGACTGTGACGGCAGGGTTCTTCACAGGTAGAGAGTTACTAACGTCAGTACTGCTGGAGGAAGGTAGCTGCTGCTTTCTCACAGCACTCTGGACAGATGGTGACGTGGCTCCATGTTTGGTTCCTTGTTTATAGAAACTACCAACGGCACTTCCAGAACCGGAAGACGGGCCAGAAGAAGAGGTATTTGGATGAGGTTTAGAAACAGAGAAACTGTCCGTTGTAGAAGTAGGATACAGACCAGGTAACACTGCTTTATTCGGCTGTGGAGGTTTGAACACAGAGGAGACATTCTGGCCTGATGATGATGATGATGATGACTTCGCTCCATATGAACTACCAGTACCAGTGGAACTTCCAGAAATGGAAAATGACGGGCCACCCGTTGTCTTTGGCTGAAGAGGTTTGAACCCAGTGGGGCTTCCTCCTGTAGACACATCTAACCCTTTCAAGGAATGTTGTCCCTTTGGGAGAGGTAGTGGGTCAATTACTTTAATCTGAGGAGACAAAGACAAGAAAAACTAAAAACAGAGTACATTAGAAACAAAAGTCATTGCCAACAGACAAACCAAAAACAAATATAACTGTACAAAACGTCAAGGTATCACTCCTCACCTGTTTAGTGGCAGTATTGGAGAATAGTGAATTCTGTCCAGACTTGTCCCTTGGGCTAGAAAACAACTGGTTAGGTCTCCTGTCTTGAACCCGTGGAACATCATTCTGATGCACAGTATTAGGTGGATGATGAGTTAGTCCTGGTCGGGGAGTTGAGTTAGAAAGTGGATCAGACTGAGTGCTAACGCGTTGCTGAGGAGCACTGGCTGGGTTGTTAAGTAATGATAGGGGCGTCTGGTTGTTTGACTGAGCAGCCTGTCTCTGTGCTCTAATCGCTAAAGCTTTCCGTCTATTCTCCTCTATTTTCTGCTGCTGCTCTGCCGTCAAAGAGCTAGACATGGTTAATTATTAGCTCTAGCTATATAGCCTGCTTATTTGCTGGCAAGTTAGGTTGTAGCTAGCTAGTTAGCTATCGTTAGCTTGCTAACAAGTCGGAAAAGTTCACAGCCCATATCGGTAAGAGAAATATGAATAAACAAGTAGCAAGAGTTAACTAGCTATGTCTAAATAGGACATATTTTAGCTAACGACCTACGCTAAATCAACAAAAACAGAAGTTATTCGTAAGTACATTAACTTTCTGGTTTCTTGTTTGTGACTTCCGGCGAAGGAAGTGACGTTTAACAATAGCAAGTCACGTGGTGTAAATGTTCGAGCTTTTTTATTATTTATTTATTTATTTTATTTTTTTGTTAATTCTTTCAATACAGTAAAACGTTGTGTGCAGTGATACTATATATAAATATCTGTCCCTTTTTGCAATATAGGGAGTCATTCTCACAAAGCGAGATCTGACTAGAAAAGTGATGTATATTTCCTAAAGAAAATGTGATGTGATGTGCTTGCTGGCTTGTTTTAAATGGATTTATTGATGTGAAATAAGTTATAGTAGTGGTAGTGACTGGTTATAGTGGTGGTAGTGGCTGGTTATAGTAGTGGTAGTGTCTACAGTAGTAGTGGTAGTGACTGGTTATAGTTATAGTAGTGGTAGTGTCTACAGTAGTAGTGGTAGTGACTGGTTATAGTTATAGTAGTGGTAGTGTCTACAGTAGTAATGGTGGTGACTGGTTATAGTAGTGGTAGTGACTGGTTATAGTTATAGTAAGGGTAGTGACTGGTTATAGTAGTGGTAGTGACTGGTTATAGTAATGGTAGTGACTGGTTATAGTAGTGGTAGTGACTGGTTATAGTTATAGTAGTGGTAGTGACTGGTTATAGTAGTGGTAGTGACTGGTTATAGTAGTGGTAGTGACTGGTTATAGTGGTGGTAGTGGCTGGTTATAGTAGTGGTAGTGTCTACAGTAGTAGTGGTAGTGACTGGTTATAGTTATAGTAGTGGTAGTGTCTACAGTAGTAATGGTGGTGACTGGTTATAGTAGTGGTAGTGACTGGTTATAGTTATAGTAAGGGTAGTGACTGGTTATAGTAGTGGTAGTGACTGGTTATAGTAATGGTAGTGACTGGTTGTAGTAGTGGTAGTGTCTACAGTAGTAGTGGTAGTGACTGGTTATAGTAGTGGTAGTGACTGGTTATAGTAGTGGTAGTGACTGGTTATAGTTATAGTAGTGGTAGTGACTGGTTATAGTAATGGTAGTGTCAAGGTTATAGTAATGGTAGTGACTGGTTATAGTAGTGGTAGTGACTGGTTATAGTAGTGGTAGTGACTGGTTATAGTAGTGGTAGTGTCTGGTTATAGTAGCGGTAGTGACTGGTTATAGTAGTGGTAGTGACTGGTTATAGTAGTGGTAGTGTCTGGTTATAGTAATGGTAGTGACTGGTTATAGTAGTGGTAGTGACTGGTTATAGTTATAGTAGTGGTAGTGACTGGTTATAGTAGTGGTAGTGACTGGTTATAGTAGTGGTAGTGTCTACAGTAGTAGTGGTAGTGACTGGTTATAGTAGTGGTAGTGACTGGTTATAGTAGTGGTAGTGTCTGGTTATGTAGTGGTAGTGACTGGTTATAGTAGTGGTAGTGACTGTTATAGTAGTGGTAGTGTCTGGTTATAGTAGTGGTAGTGAGCTGGTTATAGTAGTGGTAGTGTCTGGTTATAGTAGTGGTAGTGACTGGTCATAGTAGTGGTAGTGACTGGTTATAGTAGTGGTAGTGACTGGTTATAGTAGTGGTAGTGACTGGTTATAGTAGTGGTAGTGTCTAGTTATAGTAGTGGTAGTGACTGGTTATAGTAGTGGTAGTGTCTGGTTATAGTAGTGGTAGTGACTGGTTATAGTAGTGGTAGTGACTGGTTATAGTTATAGTAGTGGTAGTGTCTGGTTATAGTAGTGGTAGTGTCTGGTTATAGTAGTGGTAGTGACTGGTTATAGTAGTGGTAGTGACTGGTTATAGTAGTGGTAGTGACTGGTTATAGTAGTGGTAGTGTCTGGTTATAGTAGTGGTAGTGACTGGTTATAGTAGTGGTAGTGACTGGTTATAGTTATAGTAGTGGTAGTGTCTGGTTATAGTAGTGGTAGTGTCTGGTTATAGTAGTGGTAGTGACTGGTTATAGTAGTGGTATGACTGGTTATAGTAGTGGTAGTGACTGGTTATAGTAATGGTAGTGACTGGTTATAGTAATGGTAGTGACTGGTTATAGTAGTGGTAGTGACTGGTTATAGTTATAGTAGTGGTAGTGACTGGTTATAGTAGTGGTGGTGACTGGTTATAGTAGTGGTAGTGACTGGTTATAGTAATGGTAGTGACTGGTTATAGTAGTGGTAGTGACTGGTTATAGTAGTGGTAGTGTCTGGTTATAGTAGTGGTAGTGTCTGGTTATAGTAGTGGTATGACTGGTTATAATAGTGGTAGTGACTGGTTATTAGTGGTAGTGACTGCTTATAGTAGTGGTAGTGACTGGTTATAGTAATGGTAGTGACTGGTTATAGTAGTGGTAGTGACTGGTTATAGTTATAGTAGTGGTAGTGTCTGGTTATAGTAGTGCTAGTGACTGTTATAGAAGTGGTAGTGACTGGTTATAGTAGTGGTAGTGACTGGTTATAGTAGTGGTAGTGACTGGTTATAGTAGTGGTAGTGACTGGTTATAGTAGTTGTAGTGACTGGTTATAGTAGTGGTAGTGACTGGTTATAGTAGTGGTAGTGACTGGTTATAGTAGTGGTGGTGTCTATCAGTATTAGTGGTAGTGACTGGTTATAGTAAAGGTAGTGACTGGGTTATAGTAGTGGTAGTGACTGGTTATAGTAGTGGTAGTGTCTACAGTAGTAGTATTAGTGACTGGTTATAGTAGTGGTAGTGGTGAATGACTGGTTATAGTGGTGGTAGTGTCTACAGTAGTAGTGGTAGTGACTGGTTATAGTAATGGTAGTGACTGGTTTAGTAGTGGTAGTGACTGGTTATAGTAATGGTAGTGACTGGGTATGTAGTGGTAGTGACTGGTTTAGTAGTGGTGGTGTCTGGTTATAGTAGTGGTATGAGCGTTATAGTAGTGGTAGTGACTGGTTATAGTAGTGGTAGTGTCTGGTTATAGTAGTGGTAGTGACTGGTAGTAGTGGTAGTGTCTGGTTTATAGTAGTGGTAGTGACTGGTCATAGTGTGGTAGTGACTGGTTATAGTGTGGTAGTGACTGGTTATGTAGTGGTAGTGACTGGTTATAGTAGTGGTAGTGTCTAGTTATAGCAGTGGTAGTGACTGGTTGTAGTAGTGGTAGTGTCTGGTTATAGTAGTGGTAGTGACTGTATAGTAGTGGTGAGTGACTGGTTATGTTATAGTAGTGGTAGTGTCTGGTTATAGTGGTGGTAGTGTCTGGTTATAGTAGTGGTAGTGACTGGTTATGTAGTGGTAGTGACTGGTTATAGTAGTGGTAGTGACTGGTTATAGTAGTGGTAGTGACTGGTTATGTAGTGGTAGTGACTGGTTATAGTGTTGTAGTGACTGGTTATAGTAGTGGTAGTGACTGGTTATAGTAGTGGTAGTGACTGGTTATAGTAGTGGTAGTGTCTACAGTATTAGTGGTAGTGACTGGTTATAGTAAAGGTAGTGACTGGTTATAGTAGTGGTAGTGACTGGTTATAGTAGTGGTAGTGACTGGTTATAGTGTTGTAGTGACTGGTTATGTAGTGGTAGTGACTGGTAGTAGTGGTAGTGACTGGTTATAGTAGTGGTAGTGTCTGGTATTAGTGGTAGTGACTGGTTATAGTAAGGGTAGTGACTGGTTATAGGTAGTGGTAGTGACTGGTTATAGTAGTGGTAGTGTCTACAGTAGTAGTATTAGTGACTGGTTATAGTGTGGTAGTGGTAGTGACTGGTTATAGTAGTGGTAGTGTCTACAGTAGTAGTGGTAGTGACTGGTTATAGTAAAGGTAGTGACTGGTTATAGTAGTGGTAGTGACTGGTTATAGTAATGGTAGTGACTGGGTATAGTAGTGGTAGTGACTGGTTATAGTAGTGGTAGTGTCTGGTTATAGTAGTGGTAGTGACTGGTTTGTAGTGGTAGTACTGGTGTAGTGGTAGTGTCTGGTTATAGTAGTGGTAGTGACTGGCTATAGTAGTGGTAGTGTCTGGTTATAGTAGTGGTAGTGACTGGTCATGTAGTGGTAGTGCTGTTATAGTAGTGGTAGTGACTGGTTATAGTAGTGGTAGTGACTGGTTATAGTAGTGGTAGTGTCTAGTTATAGTAGTGGTAGTGACTGGTTATAGTAGTGGTAGTGTCTGGTTATAGTAGTGGTAGTGACTGGTTATAGTAGTGGTAGTGACTGGTTATAGTTATAGTAGTGGTAGTGTCTGGTTATAGTAGTGGTAGTGTCTGGTTATAGTAGTGGTAGTGACTGGTTATAGTAGTGGTAGTGACTGGTTATAGTAGTGGTAGTGACTGGTTATAGTAGTGGTGTGTCTGGTTAGTAGTAGTGGTAGTGACTGGTTATAGTAGTGGTAGTGACTGGTTATAGTTATAGTAGTGGTAGTGTCTGGTTATAGTAGTGGTAGTGTCTGGTTATGTAGTGGTAGTGACTGGTTATAGTAGTGGTGGTGACTGGTTATAGTAGTGGTAGTGACTGGTTATAGTAATGGTAGTGACTGGTTATAGTAATGGTAGTGACTGGTTATAGTAGTGGTAGTGACTGGTTATAGTTATAGTAGTGGTAGTGACTGGTTATAGTAGTGGTAGTGACTGGTTATAGTAGTGGTAGTGACTGGTTATAGTAATGGTAGTGACTGGTTATAGTAGTGGTAGTGACTGGTTATAGTAGTGGTAGTGTCTGGTTATAGTAGTGGTAGTGTCTGGTTATAGTAGTGGTAGTGACTGGTTATAGTAGTGGTAGTGACTGGTTATAGTAGTGGTAGTGACTGCTTATAGTAGTGGTAGTGACTGGTTATAGTAATGGTAGTGACTGGTTATAGTAGTGGTAGTGACTGGTTATAGTTATAGTAGTGGTAGTGTCTGGTTATAGTAGTGGTAGTGACTGGTTATAGAGTGGTAGTGACTGGTTATAGTAGTGGTAGTGACTGGTTATAGTAGTGGTAGTGACTGGTTATAGTAGTGGTAGTGACTGGTTATAGTAATTGTAGTGACTGGTTATAGTAGTGGTAGTGACTGGTTATAGTAGTGGTAGTGACTGGTTATAGTAGTGGTAGTGCCTAGGACTAGTTATAGTAATGGTAGTGACTGGTTATAGTAGTGGTAGTGACTGGTTATAGTAGTGGTAGTGTCTACAGTAGTAGTGGTAGTGACTGGTTATAGTAGGTAGTGGTAGTGACTGGTTATAGTATGGTAGTGACTGTTATAGTAGTGGTAGTGACTGGTTATAGTAGTGGTAGTGACTGGTTATAGTAGTGGTAGTGACTAACGGTTATAGTAGTGGCAGTGACTGGTTATAGTAGTGGTAGTGACTGGTTATAGTAGTGGTAGTGACTGGTTATAGTAGTGGTAGTGACTGGTTATAGTAGTGGTAGTGACTGGTTATAGTAGTGGTAGTGACTGGTTATAGTAGTGGTAGTGACTGGTTATAGTAATGGTAGTGACTGGTTATAGTAGTGGTAGTGACTGGGTTTATAGGGTGTGACTTATAGTAGTGGTAGTGACTGGTTATAGTAGTGGTAGTGACTGGTTATAGGTAGTGGTAGTGACTGGTTATAGTAGAGTGGTAGTGACTGGTTATAGTAGTGGTAGTGACTGGTTATAGTAGTGAGTAGTGCTTCGGTTATAGTAGTGGTAGTGACTGGTTATAGTAGTGGTAGTGTCTGGTTGTAGTAGGGGTAGCGACCGGTTATAGTAGTGTGGCAGCGAACTGGTTAAGTTATAGTAGTGGTAGTGACTGGTTATAGTAGTGGTAGTGACTGGTTAGTAGTAGTGGTAGTGACTGGTTATAGTAGTGGTAGTGCTGGTTATAGTAGTGGGTAGTGTGACTGGTTATAGTAGTGGTAGTGACTGGTTATAGTAGTGGTAGTGACGGTTATAGTAGTGGTAGTGACTGCTACAGTAGTATGGTAGTGTCTGGTTATAGTAGTGGTAGTGGACTGGTTATAGTTATAGTAGTGGTAGTGACTGGTTATAGTAGTGGTAGTGACTGGTTATAGTAGTGGTAGTGACTGGTTATAGTAGTGGTAGTGACTGGTTATAGTAGTGGTAGTGACTGGTTATAGTAGTGGTAGTGACTGGTTATAGTAGTGGTAGTGACTGGTTATAGTAGTGGTAGTGACTGGTTATAGTAGTGGTAGTGACTGGTTATAGTAGTAGTAGTGACTGGTTATAGTAGTGGTAGTGACTGGTTTAGTAGTGGTAGTGTCTGGTTATAGTAAGTGGTAGTACTGTAGTAGTAGGTAGTGACTGGTAAGAGTGGTAGTGACTGGTTATAGTAGTGGTAGTGACTGGTTATAGTAGTGGTAGTGTCTACTGGTTATAGTAGTGGTAGTGACTGGTTATATGTAGTGGTAGTGACTGGTTATAGTAGTGGTAGTGTCTAGGGATAGTAGTGGTAGTGACTGGTTATAGTAGTGGTAGTGACTGGTTATAGTAGTGGTAGTGACTGGTTATAGTAATGGTAGTGACTGGGTATAGTAGTGGTAGTGACTGGTTATAGTAGTGGTAGTGTCTGGTTATAGTAGTGGTAGTGACTGGTTATAGTAGTGGTAGTGACTGGTTATAGTAGTGGTAGTGTCTGGTTATAGTAGTGGTAGTGACTGGTTGTAGTAGTGGTAGTGTCTGGTTATAGTAGTGGTAGTGACTGGTCATAGTAGTGGTAGTGACTGGTTATAGTAGTGGTAGTGACTGGTTATAGTAGTGGTAGTGACTGGTTATAGTAGTGGTAGTGTCTAGTTATAGTAGTGGTAGTGACTGGTTATAGTAGTGGTAGTGTCTGGTTATAGTAGTGGTAGTGACTGGTTATAGTAGTGGTAGTGACTGGTTATAGTTATAGTAGTGGTAGTGTCTGGTTATAGTAGTGGTAGTGTCTGGTTATAGTAGTGGTAGTGACTGGTTATAGTAGTGGTAGTGACTGGTTATAGTAGTGGTAGTGACTGGTTATAGTAGTGGTAGTGACTGGTTATAGTAGTGGTAGTGACTGGTTATAGTAGTGGTAGTGACTGGTTATAGTTATAGTAGTGGTAGTGTCTGGTTATAGTAGTGGTAGTGTCTGGTTATAGTAGTGGTAGTGACTGGTTATAGTAGTGGTAGTGACTGGTTATAGTAGTGGTAGTGACTGGTTATAGTAATGGTAGTGACTGGTTATAGTAATGGTAGTGACTGGTTATAGTAGTGGTAGTGACTGGTTATAGTTATAGTAGTGGTAGTGACTGGTTATAGTAGTGGTGGTGACTGGTTATAGTAGTGGTAGTGACTGGTTATAGTAATGGTAGTGACTGGTTATAGTAGTGGTAGTGACTGGTTATAGTAGTGGTAGTGTCTGGTTATAGTAGTGGTAGTGTCTGGTTATAGTAGTGGTAGTGACTGGTTATAATAGTGGTAGTGACTGGTTATAGTAGTGGTAGTGACTGCTTATAGTAGTGGTAGTGACTGCTTATAGTAATGGTAGTGACTGGTTATAGTAGTGGTAGTGACTGGTTATAGTTATAGTAGTGGTAGTGTCTGGTTATAGTAGTGGTAGTGACTGGTTATAGAAGTGGTAGTGACTGGTTATAGTAGTGGTAGTGACTGGTTATAGTAGTGGTAGTGACTGGTTATAGTAGTGGTAGTGACTGGTTATAGTAGTGGTAGTGACTGGTTATAGTAGTTGTAGTGACTGGTTATAGTAGTGGTAGTGACTGGTTATAGTAGTGGTAGTGACTGGTTATAGTAGTGGTAGTGTCTACAGTATTAGTGGTAGTGACTGGTTATAGTAAAGGTAGTGACTGGTTATAGTAGTGGTAGTGACTGGTTATAGTAGTGGTAGTGACAGTAGTAGTATTAGTGACTGGTTATAGTAGTGGTAGTGGTAGTGACTGGTTATAGTAGTGGTAGTGTCTACAGTAGTAGTGGTAGTGACTGGTTATAGTAAAGGTAGTGACTGGTTATAGTAGTGGTAGTGACTGTTATAGTAATGGTAGTGACTGGGTATAGTAGTGGTAGTGACTGGTTATAGTAATGGTAGTGACTGGTTATAGTAGTGGTAGTGACTGGTTATAGTAGTGGTAGTGACTGGTTATAGTAGTGGTAGTGACTGGTTATAGTAATGGTAGTGACTGGTTATAGTAATGGTAGTGACTGGTTATAGTAGTGGTAGTGACTGGTTATAGTTATAGTAGTGGTAGTGTCTGGTTATAGTAGTGGTAGTGACTGGTTATAGTAGTGGTAGTGACTGGTTATAGCTATAGTACTGGTAGTGACTGGTTATAGTAGTGGTAGTGTCTGGTTATAGTAGTGGTAGTGACTGGTTATAGTTATAGTAGTGGTAGTGACTGGTTATAGTAGTGGTAGTGTCTGGTTATAGTAGTGGTAGTGACTGGTTATAGTAATGGTAGTGACTGGTTATAGTAGTGGTAGTGTCTGGTTATAGTAGTGGTAGTGACTGGTTATAGTTATAGTAGTGGTAGTGACTGGTTATAGTAGTGGTGAGTGACTGGTTATAGTAGTGGTAGTGACTGGTTATAGTAGTGGTAGTGACTGGTTATAGTAGTGGTAGTGACTGGTTATAGTAGTGGTAGTGACTGGTTATAGTAGTGGTAGTGACTGGTTATAGTAATGGTAGTGTCTGGTTATAGTAATGGTAGTGACTGGTTATAGTAGTGGTAGTGACTGGTTATAGTAGTGGTAGTGTCTGGTTATAGTAGTGGTAGTGACTGGTTATAGTAATGGTAGTGACTGGTTATAGTAGTGGTAGTGACTGGTTATAGTAATGGTAGTGACTGGTTATAGTAGTGGTAGTGACTGGTTATAGTAGTGGTAGTGGTAGTGTCTACAGTAGTAATGGTAGTGTCTTGTTATAGTAGTGGTAGTGACTGGTTATAGTTATAGTAGTGGTAGTGACTGGTCATAGTAGTGGTAGTGACTGGTTATAGTAGTGGTAGTGACTGGTTATAGTAGTGGTAGTGTCTGGTTATAGTAATGGTAGTGACTGGTTATAGTAGTGGTAGTGACTGGTTATAGTTATAGTAGTGGTAGTGACTGGTTATAGTAATGGTAGTGGTAGTGACTGGTTATAGTAGTGGTAGTGACTGGTTATAGTTATAGTAGTGGTAGTGACTGGTTATAGTAATGGTAGTGGTAGTGACTGGTTATAGTAGTGGTAGTGACTGGTAATAGTTATAGTAGTGGTAGTGACTGGTTATAGAAGTGGTAGTGTCTGGTTATAGTAATGGTAGTGACTGGTTATAGTAGTGGTAGTGACTGGTTATAGTAGTGGTAGTGACTGGTTATAGTAGTGGTAGTGACTGGTTATAGTAATGGTAGTGACTGGTTATAGTAGTGGTAGTGGTAGTGTCTACAGTAGTAATGGTAGTGTCTGGTTATAGTAGTGGTAGTGACTGGTTATAGTTATAGTAGTGGTAGTGACTGGTTATAGTAGTGGTAGTGACTGGTTATAGTAGTGGTAGTGACTGGTTATAGTAGTGGTAGTGACTGGTTATAGTAGTGGTAGTGACTGGTTATAGTAATGGTAGTGTCTGGTTATAGTAGTGGTAGTGACTGGTTATAGTAGTGGTAGTGACTGGTTATAGTAGTGGTAGTGACTGGTTATAGTAATGGTAGTGACTGGTTATAGTAATGGTAGTGACTGGTTATAGTAGTGGTAGTGACTGGTTATAGTAGTGGTAGTGACTGGTTATAGTAGTGGTAGTGACTGGTTATAGTTATAGTAGTGGTAGTGACTGGTTATAGTAGTGGTAGTGACTGGTTATAGTAGTGGTAGTGACTGGTTATAGTAGTGGTAGTGACTGGTTATAGTAGTGGTAGTGACTGGTTATAGTAGTGGTAGTGACTGGTTATAGTAATGGTAGTGTCTGGTTATAGTAATGGTAGTGACTGGTTATAGTAGTGGTAGTGACTGGTTATAGTAGTGGTAGTGTCTGGTTATAGTAGTGGTAGTGACTGGTTATAGTAATGGTAGTGACTGGTTATAGTAGTGGTAGTGACTGGTTATAGTAATGGTAGTGACTGGTTATAGTAGTGGTAGAGGTAGTGTCTACAGTAGTAATGGTAGTGTCTTGTTATAGTAGTGGTAGTGACTGGTTATAGTTATAGTAGTGGTAGTGACTGGTCATAGTAGTGGTAGTGACTGGTTATAGTAGTGGTAGTGACTGGTTATAGTAGTGGTAGTGTCTGGTTATAGTAATGGTAGTGACTGGTTATAGTAGTGGTAGTGACTGGTTATAGTTATAGTAGTGGTAGTGACTGGTTATAGTAATGGTAGTGGTAGTGACTGGTTATAGTAGTGGTAGTGACTGGTTATAGTTATAGTAGTGGTAGTGACTGGTTATAGTAATGGTAGTGGTAGTGACTGGTTATAGTAGTGGTAGTGTCTACAGTAGTAGTGGTAGTGACTGGTTATAGTAAAGGTAGTGACTGGTTATAGTAGTGGTAGTGACTGGTTATAGTAGTGGTAGTGACTGGTTATAGTAATGGTAGTGACTGGTTATAGTAGTGGTAGTGACTGGTTATAGTAATGGTAGTGACTGGTTATAGTAGTGGTAGTGGTAGTGTCTACAGTAGTAATGGTAGTGTCTGGTTATAGTAGTGGTAGTGACTGGTTATAGTTATAGTAGTGGTAGTGACTGGTCATAGTAGTGGTAGTGACTGGTTATAGTAGTGGTAGTGACTGGTTATAGTAGTGGTAGTGACTGGTTATAGTAGTGGTAGTGACTGGTTATAGTAGTGGTAGTGTCTGGTTATAGTAGTGGTAGTGACTGGTTATAGTAGTGGTAGTGACTGGTTATAGAAGTGGTAGTGTCTGGTTATAGTAGTGGTAGTGACTGGTTATAGTAGTGGTAGTGACTGGTTATAGTAGTGGTAGTGTCTGGTTATAGTAGTGGTAGTGACTGGTTATAGTAGTGGTAGTGACTGGTTATAGTAGTGGTAGTGTCTGGTTATTGTAGTGGTAGTGTCTGGTTATAGTAGTGGTAGTGTCTGGTTATAGTAGTGGTAGTGTCTGGTTATGGTAGTGGTAGTGACTGGTTATAGTAGTGGTAGTGACTGTTATAGTAGTGGTAGTGACTGGTTATAGTAGTGGTAGTGTCTGGTTATAGTAGTGGTAGTGACTGCTTATAGTAGTGGTAGTGACTGGTTATAGTAATGGTAGTGACTGGTTATAGTAGTGGTAGTGACTGGTTATAGTTATAGTAGTGGTAGTGTCTGGTTATAGTAGTGGTAGTGACTGGTTATAGTAGTGGTAGTGACTGGTTATAGTAGTGGTAGTGACTGGTTATAGTAGTGGTAGTGACTGGTTATAGTAGTGGTAGTGACTGGTTATAGTAGTGGTAGTGACTGGTTATAGTAGTTGTAGTGACTGGTTATAGTAGTGGTAGTGACTGGTTATAGTAGTGGTAGTGACTGCTTATAGTAGTGGTAGTGACTGGTTATAGTAGTGGTAGTGACTGGTTATAGTAGTGGTAGTGTCTACAGTATTAGTGGTAGTGACTGGTTATAGTAAAGGTAGTGACTGGTTATAGTAGTGGTAGTGACTGGTTATAGTAGTGGTAGTGTCTGCAATAGTAGTATTAGTGACTGGTTATAGTAGTGGTAGTGACTGGTTATAGTAGTGGTAGTGACTGGTTATAGTAGTGGTAGTGTCTACAGTAGTAGTGGTAGTGACTGGTTATAGTAAAGGTAGTGACTGGTTATAGTAGTGGTAGTGACTGGTTATAGTAGTGGTAGTGACTGGTTATAGTAATGGTAGTGACTGGTTATAGTAGTGGTAGTGACTGGTTATAGTAATGGTAGTGACTGGTTATAGTAGTGGTAGTGGTAGTGACTGGTTATAGTAGAGGTAGTGTCTACAGTAGTAATGGTGGTGTCTGGTTATAGTAGTGGTAGTGACTGGTTATAGTTATAGTAGTGGTAGTGACTGGTTATAGTAGTGGTAGTGTCTGGTTATAGTAGTGGTAGTGACTGGTTATAGTAGTGGTAGTGACTGGTTATAGTAGTGGTTGTGTCTGGTTATAGTAGTGGTAGTGACTGGTTATAGTAGTGGTAGTGACTGGTTATAGTAGTGGTAGTGACTGGTTATAGTAATGGTAGTGTCTGGTTATAGTAGTGGTAGTGACTGGTTATAGTAGTGGTAGTGACTGGTTATAGTAGTGGTAGTGACTGGTTATAGTAGTGGTAGTGACTGGTTATAGTAGTGGTAGTGACTGGTTATAGTTATAGTAGTGGTAGTGACTGGTTATAGTAGTGGTAGTGACTGGTTATAGTAGTGGTAGTGACTGGTTATAGTAGTGGTAGTGACTGGTTATAGTTATAGTAGTGGTAGTGTCTGGTTATAGTAGTGGTAGTGACTGGTTATAGTAGTGGTAGTGACTGGTTATAGTAGTGGTAGTGACTGGTTATAGTAATGGTAGTGACTGGTTATAGTAATGGTAGTGACTGGTTATAGTAATGGTAGTGACTGGTTATAGTAGTGGTAGTGACTGGTTATAGTTATAGTAGTGGTAGTGACTGGTTATAGTAGTGGTGGTGACTGGTTATAGTAGTGGTAGTGACTGGTTATAGTAATGGTAGTGACTGGTTATAGTAGTGGTAGTGACTGGTTATAGTAGTGGTAGTGTCTGGTTATAGTAGTGGTAGTGTCTGGTTATAGTAGTGGTAGTGACTGGTTATAATAGTGGTAGTGACTGGTTATAGTAGTGGTAGTGACTGCTTATAGTAGTGGTAGTGACTGGTTATAGTAATGGTAGTGACTGGTTATAGTAGTGGTAGTGACTGGTTATAGTTATAGTAGTGGTAGTGTCTGGTTATAGTAGTGGTAGTGACTGGTTATAGAAGTGGTAGTGACTGGTTATAGTAGTGGTAGTGACTGGTTATAGTAGTGGTAGTGAATGGTTATAGTAGTGGTAGTGACTGGTTATAGTAGTGGTAGTGACTGGTTATAGTAGTTGTAGTGACTGGTTATAGTAGTGGTAGTGACTGGTTATAGTAGTGGTAGTGACTGCTTATAGTAGTGGTAGTGACTGGTTATAGTAGTGGTAGTGACTGGTTATAGTAGTGGTAGTGTCTACAGTATTAGTGGTAGTGACTGGTTATAGTAAAGGTAGTGACTGGTTATAGTAGTGGTAGTGACTGGTTATAGTAGTGGTAGTGTCTACAGTAGTAGTATTAGTGACTGGTTATAGTAGTGGTAGTGACTGGTTATAGTAGTGGTAGTGACTGGTTATAGTAGTGGTAGTGTCTACAGTAGTAGTGGTAGTGACTGGTTATAGTAAAGGTAGTGACTGGTTATAGTAGTGGTTGTGACTGGTTATAGTAGTGGTAGTGACTGGTTATAGTAATGGTAGTGACTGGTTATAGTAGTGGTAGTGACTGGTTATAGTAATGGTAGTGACTGGTTATAGTAGTGGTAGTGGTAGTGACTGGTTATAGTAGAGGTAGTGTCTACAGTAGTAATGGTAGTGTCTGGTTATAGTAGTGGTAGTGACTGGTTATAGTTATAGTAGTGGTAGTGACTGGTTATAGTATTGGCAGTGTCTGGTTATAGTAGTGGTAGTGACTGGTTATAGTAGTGGTAGTGACTGGTTATAGTAGTGGTAGTGTCTGGTTATAGTAGTGGTAGTGACTGGTTAAAGTAGTGGTAGTGACTGGTTATAGTAGTGGTAGTGACTGGTTATAGTAGTGGTAGTGACTGGTTATAGTAATGGTAGTGTCTGGTTATAGTAGTGGTAGTGACTGGTTATAGTAGTGGTAGTGACTGGTTATAGTAGTGGTAGTGACTGGTTATAGTATTGGTAGTGACTGGTTATAGTAATGGTAGTGACTGGTTATAGTAATGGTAGTGACTGGTTATAGTAGTGGTAGTGACTGGTTATAGTAGTGGTAGTGACTGGTTATAGTAGTGGTAGTGACTGGTTATAGTTATAGTAGTGGTAGTGACTGGTTATAGTAGTGGTAGTGACTGGTTATAGTAGTGGTAGTGACTGGTTATAGTAGTGGTAGTGACTGGTTATAGTAGTGGTAGTGACTGGTAGTAGTAGTGGTAGTGACTGGTTATAGTAGTGGTAGTGACTGGTTATAGTAATGGTAGTGTCTGGTTATAGTAATGGTAGTGACTGGTTATAGTAGTGGTAGTGACTGGTTATAGTAGTGGTAGTGACTGGTTATAGTAATGGTAGTGACTGGTTATAGTAGTGGTAGTGGTAGTGTCTACAGTAGTAATGGTAGTGTCTGGTTATAGTAGTGGTAGTGACTGGTTATAGTTATAGTAGTGGTAGTGACTGGTCATAGTAGTGGTAGTGACTGGTTATAGTAGTGGTAGTGACTGGTTATAGTAGTGGTAGTGTCTGGTTATAGTAATGGTAGTGACTGGTTATAGTAGTGGTAGTGACTGGTTATAGTTATAGTAGTGGTAGTGACTGGTTATAGTAATGGTAGTGGTAGTGACTGGTTATAGTAGTGGTAGTGACTGGTTATAGTTATAGTAGTGGTAGTGACTGGTTATAGTAATGGTAGTGGTAGTGACTGGTTATAGTAGTGGTAGTGACTGGTAATAGTTATAGTAGTGGTAGTGACTGCTTATAGAAGTGGTAGTGTCTGGTTATAGTAATGGTAGTGACTGGTTATAGTAGTGGTAGTGACTGGTTATAGTAGTGGTAGTGACTGGTTATAGTAATGGTAGTGACTGGTTATAGTAGTGGTAGTGACTGGTTATAGTAGTGGTAGTGACTGGTTATAGTGGTAGTGGTAGTGTCTACAGTAGTAGTGGTAGTGACTGGTTATAGTAGTGGTAGTGACTGGTTATAGTAGTGGTTGTGACTGGTTATAGTAGTGGTAGTGACTGGTTATAGTAATGGTAGTGACTGGTTATAGTAGTGGTAGTGACTGGTTATAGTAATGGTAGTGACTGGTTATAGTAGTGGTAGTGGTAGTGACTGGTTATAGTAGAGGTAGTGTCTACAGTAGTAATGGTAGTGTCTGGTTATAGTAGTGGTAGTGACTGGTTATAGTTATAGTAGTGGTAGTGACTGGTTATAGTATTGGTAGTGTCTGGTTATAGTAGTGGTAGTGACTGGTTATAGTAGTGGTAGTGACTGGTTATAGTAGTGGTAGTGTCTGGTTATAGTAGTGGTAGTGACTGGTTATAGTAGTGGTAGTGACTGGTTATAGTAGTGGTAGTGACTGGTTATAGTAGTGGTAGTGACTGGTTATAGTAATGGTAGTGTCTGGTTATAGTAGTGGTAGTGACTGGTTATAGTAGTGGTAGTCACTGGTTATAGTAGTGGTAGTGACTGGTTATAGTAGTGGTAGTGACTGGTTATAGTAATGGTAGTGACTGGTTATAGTAATGGTAGTGACTGGTTATAGTAGTGGTAGTGACTGGTTATAGTAGTGGTAGTGACTGGTTATAGTAGTGGTAGTGACTGGTTATAGTTATAGTAGTGGTGGTGACTGGTTATAGTAGTGGTAGTGACTGGTTATAGTAGTGGTAGTGACTGGTTATAGTAGTGGTAGTGACTGGTTATAGTAGTGGTAGTGACTGGTTATAGTAGTGGTAGTGACTGGTTATAGTAATGGTAGTGTCTGGTTATAGTAATGGTAGTGACTGGTTATAGTAGTGGTAGTGACTGGTTATAGTAGTGGTAGTGACTGGTTGTAGTAATGGTAGTGACTGGTTATAGTAGTGGTAGTGGTAGTGTCTACAGTAGTAATGGTAGTGTCTGGTTATAGTAGTGGTAGTGACTGGTTATAGTTATAGTAGTGGTAGTGACTGGTCATAGTAGTGGTAGTGACTGGTTATAGTAGTGGTAGTGACTGGTTATAGTAGTGGTAGTGTCTGGTTATAGTAATGGTAGTGACTGGTTATAGTAGTGGTAGTGACTGGTTATAGTTATAGTAGTGGTAGTGACTGGTTATAGTAATGGTAGTGGTAGTGACTGTTTATAGTAGTGGTAGTGACTGGTTATAGTTATAGTAGTGGTAGTGACTGGTTATAGTAATGGTAGTGGTAGTGACTGGTTATAGTAGTGGTAGTGACTGGTAATAGTTATAGTAGTGGTAGTGACTGCTTATAGAAGTGGTAGTGTCTGGTTATAGTAATGGTAGTGACTGGTTATAGTAGTGGTAGTGACTGGTTATAGTAGTGGTAGTGACTGGTTATAGTAGTGGTAGTGACTGGTTATAGTAGTGGTAGTGACTGGTTATAGTAGTGGTAGTGACTGGTTATAGTAGTGGTAGTTTCTACAGTAGTAGTGGTAGTGACTGGTTATAGTAAAGGTAGTGACTGGTTATAGTAGTGGTAGTGACTGGTTATAGTAGTGGTAGTGACTGGTTATAGTAATGGTAGTGACTGGTTATAGTAGTGGTAGTGACTGGTTATAGTAATGGTAGTGACTGGTTATAGTAGTGGTAGTGGTAGTGACTGGTTATAGTAGTGGTAGTGACTGGTAATAGTTATAGTAGTGGTAGTGACTGCTTATAGAAGTGGTAGTGTCTGGTTATAGTAATGGTAGTGACTGGTTATAGTAGTGGTAGTGACTGGTTATAGTTATAGTAGTGGTAGTGACTGGTTATAGTAATGGTAGTGACTGGTTATAGTAGTGGTAGTGACTGGTTATAGTTATAGTAGTGGTAGTGACTGGTTATAGTAATGGTAGTGGTAGTGACTGGTTATAGTAGTGGTAGTGACTGGTAATAGTTATAGTAGTGGTAGTGACTGCTTATAGAAGTGGTAGTGTCTGGTTATAGTAAAGGTAGTGACTGGTTATAGTAGTGGTAGTGACTGGTTATAGTAGTGGTAGTGACTGGTTATAGTAGTGGTAGTGACTGGTTATAGTAGCGGTAGTGACTGGTTATAGTAGTGGTAGTGACTGGTTATAGTAGTGGTAGTGTCTACAGTAGTAGTGGTAGTGACTGGTTATAGTAAAGGTAGTGACAGGTTATAGTAGTGGTAGTGACTGGTTATAGTAGTGGTAGTGACTGGTTATAGTAATGGTAGTGACTGGTTATAGTAGTGGTAGTGACTGGTTATAGTAATGGTAGTGACTGGTTATAGTAGTGGTAGTGGTAGTGTCTACAGTAGTAATGGTAGTGTCTGGTTATAGTAGTGGTAGTGACTGGTTATAGTTATAGTAGTGGTAGTGACTGGTCATAGTAGTGGTAGTGACTGGTTATAGTAGTGGTAGTGACTGGTTATAGTAGTGGTAGTGACTGGTTATAGTAGTGGTAGTGACTGGTTATAGTAGTGGTAGTGACTGGTTATAGTAGTGGTAGTGACTGGTTATAGTAGTGGTAGTGTCTGGTTATAGTAGTGGTAGTGACTGGTTATAGTAGTGGTAGTGACTGGTTTTAGTAGTGGTAGTGTCTGGTTATTGTAGTGGTAGTGACTGGTTATAGTAGTGGTAGTGCCTGGTTATAGTAGTGGTAGTGTCTGGTTATAGTAGTGGTAGTGACTGGTTATAGTAGTGGTAGTGACTGGTTATAGTAGTGGTAGTGACTGGTTATAGTAGTGGTAGTGACTGGTTATAGTAGTGGTAGTGACTGGTTATAGTAGTGGTAGTGACTGGTTATAGTAGTGGTAGTGACTGGTTATAGTAGTGGTAGTGTCTGGTTATAGTAATGGTAGTGACTGGTTATAGTAGTGGTAGTGACTGGTTATAGTAGTGGTAGTGACTGGTTATATTTATAGTAGTGGTAGTGGTAGTGACTGGTTATAGTAGTGGTAGTGACTGGTTATAGTAGTGGTAGTGACTGGTTATAGTAGTGGTAGTGACTGGTTATAGTAGTGGTAGTGACTGGTTATAGTAGTGGTAGTGACTGTTTATAGTAGTGGTAGTGACTGGTTATAGTAATGGTAGTGTCTGGTTATAGTAGTGGTAGTGTCTGGTTATAGTAGTTGTAGTGACTGGTTATAGTAGTGGTAGTGTCTGGTTATAGTAGTGGTAGTGACTGGTTATAGTAGTGGTAGTGACTGGTTATAGTAGTGGTAGTGTCTGGTTATAGTAGTGGTAGTGTCTGGTTATAGTAGTGGTAGTGTCTGGTTATAGTAGTGGTAGTGACTGGTTATAGTAGTGGTAGTGACTGGTTATAGTAGTGGTAGTGTCTACAGTAGTAATGGTAGTGACTGGTTATAGTAGTGGTAGTGACTGGTTATAGTAGTGGTAGTGACTGGTTATAGAAGTGGTAGTGACTGGTTATAGTAGTGGTAGTGACTGGTTATAGTAGTTGTAGTGACTGGTTATAGTAGTGGTAGTGACTGGTTATAGTAGTGGTAGTGACTGGTTATAGTTATAGTAGTGGTAGTGACTGGTTATAGTAGTGGTAGTGACTGGTTATAGTAGTGGTAGTGACTGGTTATAGTAATGGTAGTGACTGGTTATAGTAATGGTAGTGACTGGTTATAGTAGTGGTAGTGACTGGTTATAGTAGTGGTAGTGTCTGGTTATAGAAGTGGTAGTGACAGGTTATAGTAGTGGTAGTGACTTGTTATAGTAGTGGTAGTGACTGGTTATAGTAGTGGTAGTGACTGGTTATAGTAGTGGTAGTGACTGGTTATAGTTATAGTAGTGGTAGTGTCTGGTTATAGTAGTGGTAGTGACTGGTTATAGTAGTGGTAGTGACTGGTTATAGTAGTGGTAGTGACTGGTTATAGTAGTGGTAGTGTCTGGTTATAGTAATGGTAGTGACTGGTTATAGTAGTGGTAGTGACTGGTTATAGTAGTGGTAGTGACTGGTTATATTTATAGTAGTGGTAGTGGTAGTGACTGGTTATAGTAGTGGTAGTGACTGGTTATAGTAGTGGTAGTGACTGGTTATAGTAGTGGTAGTGACTGGTTATAGTAGTGGTAGTGACTGGTTATAGTAGTGGTAGTGACTGGTTATAGTAGTGGTAGTGACTGGTTATAGTAATGGTAGTGTCTGGTTATAGTAGTGGTAGTGACTGGTTATAGTAAAGGTAGTGACTGGTTATAGTAGTGGTTGTGACTGGTTATAGTAGTGGTAGTGACTGGTTATAGTAATGGTAGTGACTGGTTATAGTAGTGGTAGTGACTGGTTATAGTAATGGTAGTGACTGGTTATAGTAGTGGTAGTGGTAGTGACTGGTTATAGTAGAGGTAGTGTCTACAGTAGTAATGGTAGTGTCTGGTTATAGTAGTGGTAGTGACTGGTTATAGTTATAGTAGTGGTAGTGACTGGTTATAGTATTGCTAGTGTCTGGTTATAGTA
Organism: Salmo salar; assembly: GCF_905237065.1. NCBI lineage: Eukaryota > Metazoa > Chordata > Actinopteri > Salmoniformes > Salmonidae > Salmo > Salmo salar. The sequence continues at coordinate 37,600 of NW_025547609.1, forward strand.
GTGGTAGTGACTGGTTATAGTAGTGGTAGTGACTGGTTATAGTAGTGGTAGTGTCTGGTTATAGTAGTGGTAGTGACTGGTTATAGTAGTGGTAGTGACTGGTTATAGTAGTGGTAGTGACTGGTTATAGTAGTGGTCGTGACTGGTTATAGTAATGGTAGTGTCTGGTTATAGTAGTGGTAGTGACTGGTTATAGTAGTGGTAGTGACTGGTTATAGTAGTGGTAGTGACTGGTTATAGTAGTGGTAGTGACTGGTTATAGTAATGGTAGTGACTGGTTATAGTAATGGTAGTGACTGGTTATAGTAGTGGTAGTGACTGGTTATAGTAGTGGTAGTGACTGGTTATAGTAGTGGTAGTGACTGGTTATAGTTATAGTAGTGGTAGTGACTGGTTATAGTAGTGGTAGTGACTGGTTATAGTAGTGGTAGTGACTGGTTATAGTAGTGGTAGTGACTGGTTATAGTAGTGGTAGTGACTGGTTATAGTAGTGGTAGTGACTGGTTATAGTAGTGGTAGTGACTGGTTATAGTAATGGTAGTGTCTGGTTATAGTAATGGTAGTGACTGGTTATAGTAGTGGTAGTGACTGGTTATAGTAGTGGTAGTGACTGGTTATAGTAATGGTAGTGACTGGTTATAGTAGTGGTAGCGGTAGTGTCTACAGTAGTAATGGTAGTGTCTGGTTATAGTAGTGGTAGTGACTGGTTATAGTTATAGTAGTGGTAGTGACTGGTTATAGTAGTGGTAGTGACTGGTTATAGTAGTGGTAGTGACTGGTTATAGTTATAGTAGTGGTAGTGACTGGTTATAGTAATGGTAGTGGTAGTGACTGGTTATAGTAGTGGTAGTGACTGGTAATAGTTATAGTAGTGGTAGTGACTGCTTATAGAAGTGGTAGTGTCTGGTTATAGTAATGGTAGTGACTGGTTATAGTAGTGGTAGTGACTGGTTATAGTAGTGGTAGTGACTGGTTATAGTAGTGGTAGTGACTGGTTATAGTAGCGGTAGTGACTGGTTATAGTAGTGGTAGTGACTGGTTATAGTAGTGGTAGTGTCTACAGTAGTAGTGGTAGTGACTGGTTATAGTAAAGGTAGTGACTGGTTATAGTAGTGGTAGTGACTGGTTATAGTAGTGGTAGTGACTGGTTATAGTATTGGTAGTGACTGGTTATAGTAGTGGTAGTGACTGGTTATAGTAATGGTAGTGACTGGTTATAGTAGTGGTAGTGGTAGTGTCTAAAGTAGTAATGGTAGTGTCTGGTTATAGTAGTGGTAGTGACTGGTTATAGTTATAGTAGTGGTAGTGACTGGTCATAGTAGTGGTAGTGACTGGTTATAGTAGTGGTAGTGACTGGTTATAGTAGTGGTAGTGACTGGTTATAGTAGTGGTAGTGACTGGTTATAGTAGTGGTAGTGACTGGTTATAGTTATAGTAGTGGTAGTGACTGGTTATAGTAGTGGTAGTGACTGGTTATAGTAGTGGTAGTGACTGGTTATAGTTATAGTAGTGGTAGTGACTGGTTATAGTAATGGTAGTGGTAGTGACTGGTTATAGTAGTGGTAGTGACTGGTAATAGTTATAGTAGTGGTAGTGACTGCTTATAGAAGTGGTAGTGTCTGGTTATAGTAATGGTAGTGACTGGTTATAGTAGTGGTAGTGACTGGTTATAGTAGTGGTAGTGACTGGTTATAGTAGTGGTAGTGACTGGTTATAGTAGCGGTAGTGACTGGTTATAGTAGTGGTAGTGACTGGTTATAGTAGTGGTAGTGTCTACGGTAGTAGTGGTAGTGACTGGTTATAGTAAAGGTAGTGACTGGTTATAGTAGTGGTAGTGACTGGTTATAGTAGTGGTAGTGACTGGTTATAGTATTGGTAGTGACTGGTTATAGTAGTGGTAGTGACTGGTTATAGTAATGGTAGTGACTGGTTATAGTAGTGGTAGTGGTAGTGTCTACAGTAGTAATGGTAGTGTCTGGTTATAGTAGTGGTAGTGACTGGTTATAGTTATAGTAGTGGTAGTGACTGGTCATAGTAGTGGTAGTGACTGGTTATAGTAGTGGTAGTGACTGGTTATAGTAGTGGTAGTGACTGGTTATAGTAGTGGTAGTGACTGGTTATAGTAGTGGTAGTGACTGGTTATAGTAGTGGTAGTGACTGGTTATAGTAGTGGTAGTGTCTGGTTATAGTAGTGGTAGTGACTGGTTATAGTAGTGGTAGTGACTGGTTTTAGTAGTGGTAGTGTCTGGTTATTGTAGTGGTAGTGACTGGTTATAGTAGTGGTAGTGCCTGGTTATAGTAGTGGTAGTGTCTGGTTATAGTAGTGGTAGTGACTGGTTATAGTAGTGGTAGTGACTGGTTATAGTAGTGGTAGTGACTGGTTATAGTAGTGGTAGTGACTGGTTATAGTAGTGGTAGTGACTGGTTATAGTAGTGGTAGTGACTGGTTATAGTAGTGGTAGTGACTGGTTATAGTAGTGGTAGTGTCTGGTTATAGTAATGGTAGTGACTGGTTATAGTAGTGGTAGTGACTGGTTATAGTAGTGGTAGTGACTGGTTATATTTATAGTAGTGGTAGTGGTAGTGACTGGTTATAGTAGTGGTAGTGACTGGTTATAGTAGTGGTAGTGACTGGTTATAGTAGTGGTAGTGACTGGTTATAGTAGTGGTAGTGACTGGTTATAGTAGTGGTAGTGACTGGTTATAGTAGTGGTAGTGACTGGTTATAGTAATGGTAGTGTCTGGTTATAGTAGTGGTAGTGTCTGGTTATAGTAGTGGTAGTGACTGGTTATAGTAGTGGTAGTGTCTGGTTATAGTAGTGGTAGTGACTGGTTATAGTAGTGGTAGTGACTGGTTATAGTAGTGGTAGTGACTGGTTATAGTAGTGGTAGTGACTGGTTATAGTAGTGGTAGTGTCTGGTTATATTTAGTGGTAGTGTCTGGTTATAGTAGTGGTAGTGTCTGGTTATAGTAGTGGTAGTGACTGGTTATAGTAGTGGTAGTGACTGGTTATAGTAGTGGTAGTGACTGGTTATAGTAGTGGTAGTGACTGGTTATAGTTATAGTAGTGGTAGTGTCTGGTTATAGTAGTGGTAGTGACTGGTTATAGTAGTGGTAGTGACTGGTTATAGTAGTGGTAGTGACTGGTTATAGTAGTGGTAGTGTCTGGTTATAGTAATGGTAGTGACTGGTTATAGTAGTGGTAGTGACTGGTTATAGTAGTGGTAGTGACTGGTTATATTTATAGTAGTGGTAGTGGTAGTGACTGGTTATAGTAGTGGTAGTGACTGGTTATAGTAGTGGTAGTGACTGGTTATAGTAGTGGTAGTGACTGGTTATAGTAGTGGTAGTGACTGGTTATAGTAGTGGTAGTGACTGGTTATAGTAGTGGTAGTGACTGGTTATAGTAAAGGTAGTGACTGGTTATAGTAGTGGTTGTGACTGGTTATAGTAGTGGTAGTGACTGGTTATAGTAATGGTAGTGACTGGTTATAGTAGTGGTAGTGACTGGTTATAGTAATGGTAGTGACTGGTTATAGTAGTGGTAGTGGTAGTGACTGGTTATAGTAGAGGTAGTGTCTACAGTAGTAATGGTAGTGTCTGGTTATAGTAGTGGTAGTGACTGGTTATAGTTATAGTAGTGGTAGTGACTGGTTATAGTATTGCTAGTGTCTGGTTATAGTAGTGGTAGTGACTGGTTATAGTAGTGGTAGTGACTGGTTATAGTAGTGGTAGTGTCTGGTTATAGTAGTGGTAGTGACTGGTTATAGTAGTGGTAGTGACTGGTTATAGTAGTGGTAGTGACTGGTTATAGTAGTGGTCGTGACTGGTTATAGTAATGGTAGTGTCTGGTTATAGTAGTGGTAGTGACTGGTTATAGTAGTGGTAGTGACTGGTTATAGTAGTGGTAGTGACTGGTTATAGTAGTGGTAGTGACTGGTTATAGTAATGGTAGTGACTGGTTATAGTAATGGTAGTGACTGGTTATAGTAGTGGTAGTGACTGGTTATAGTAGTGGTAGTGACTGGTTATAGTAGTGGTAGTGACTGGTTATAGTTATAGTAGTGGTAGTGACTGGTTATAGTAGTGGTAGTGACTGGTTATAGTAGTGGTAGTGACTGGTTATAGTAGTGGTAGTGACTGGTTATAGTAGTGGTAGTGACTGGTTATAGTAGTGGTAGTGACTGGTTATAGTAGTGGTAGTGACTGGTTATAGTAATGGTAGTGTCTGGTTATAGTAATGGTAGTGACTGGTTATAGTAGTGGTAGTGACTGGTTATAGTAGTGGTAGTGACTGGTTATAGTAATGGTAGTGACTGGTTATAGTAGTGGTAGCGGTAGTGTCTACAGTAGTAATGGTAGTGTCTGGTTATAGTAGTGGTAGTGACTGGTTATAGTTATAGTAGTGGTAGTGACTGGTTATAGTAGTGGTAGTGACTGGTTATAGTAGTGGTAGTGACTGGTTATAGTTATAGTAGTGGTAGTGACTGGTTATAGTAATGGTAGTGGTAGTGACTGGTTATAGTAGTGGTAGTGACTGGTAATAGTTATAGTAGTGGTAGTGACTGCTTATAGAAGTGGTAGTGTCTGGTTATAGTAATGGTAGTGACTGGTTATAGTAGTGGTAGTGACTGGTTATAGTAGTGGTAGTGACTGGTTATAGTAGTGGTAGTGACTGGTTATAGTAGCGGTAGTGACTGGTTATAGTAGTGGTAGTGACTGGTTATAGTAGTGGTAGTGTCTACAGTAGTAGTGGTAGTGACTGGTTATAGTAAAGGTAGTGACTGGTTATAGTAGTGGTAGTGACTGGTTATAGTAGTGGTAGTGACTGGTTATAGTATTGGTAGTGACTGGTTATAGTAGTGGTAGTGACTGGTTATAGTAATGGTAGTGACTGGTTATAGTAGTGGTAGTGGTAGTGTCTACAGTAGTAATGGTAGTGTCTGGTTATAGTAGTGGTAGTGACTGGTTATAGTTATAGTAGTGGTAGTGACTGGTCATAGTAGTGGTAGTGACTGGTTATAGTAGTGGTAGTGACTGGTTATAGTAGTGGTAGTGACTGGTTATAGTAGTGGTAGTGACTGGTTATAGTAGTGGTAGTGACTGGTTATAGTAGTGGTAGTGACTGGTTATAGTAGTGGTAGTGTCTGGTTATAGTAGTGGTAGCGACTGGTTATAGTAGTGGTAGTGACTGGTTTTAGTAGTGGTAGTGTCTGGTTATTGTAGTGGTAGTGACTGGTTATAGTAGTGGTAGTGCCTGGTTATAGTAGTGGTAGTGTCTGGTTATAGTAGTGGTAGTGACTGGTTATAGTAGTGGTAGTGACTGGTTATAGTAGTGGTAGTGACTGGTTATAGTAGTGGTAGTGACTGGTTATAGTAGTGGTAGTGACTGGTTATAGTAGTGGTAGTGACTGGTTATAGTAGTGGTAGTGACTGGTTATAGTAGTGGTAGTGTCTGGTTATAGTAATGGTAGTGACTGGTTATAGTAGTGGTAGTGACTGGTTATAGTAGTGGTAGTGACTGGTTATATTTATAGTAGTGGTAGTGGTAGTGACTGGTTATAGTAGTGGTAGTGACTGGTTATAGTAGTGGTAGTGACTGGTTATAGTAGTGGTAGTGACTGGTTATAGTAGTGGTAGTGACTGGTTATAGTAGTGGTAGTGACTGGTTATAGTAGTGGTAGTGACTGGTTATAGTAATGGTAGTGTCTGGTTATAGTAGTGGTAGTGTCTGGTTATAGTAGTGGTAGTGACTGGTTATAGTAGTGGTAGTGTCTGGTTATAGTAGTGGTAGTGACTGGTTATAGTAGTGGTAGTGACTGGTTATAGTAGTGGTAGTGACTGGTTATAGTAGTGGTAGTGACTGGTTATAGTAGTGGTAGTGTCTGGTTATATTTAGTGGTAGTGTCTGGTTATAGTAGTGGTAGTGTCTGGTTATAGTAGTGGTAGTGACTGGTTATAGTAGTGGTAGTGACTGGTTATAGTAGTGGTAGTGTCTACAGTAGTAATGGTAGTGACTGGTTATAGTAGTGGTAGTGACTGGTTATAGTAGTGGTAGTGACTGGTTATAGAAGTGGTAGTGACTGGTTATAGTAGTGGTAGTGACTGGTTATAGTAGTGGTAGTGACTGGTTATAGTAGTGGTAGTGACTGGTTATAGTAGTGGTAGTGACTGGTTATAGTTATAGTAGTGGTAGTGACTGGTTATAGTAGTGGTAGTGACTGGTTATAGTAGTGGTAGTGACTGGTTATAGTAATGGTAGTGACTGGTTATAGTAATGGTAGTGACTGGTTATAGTAGTGGTAGTGACTGGTTATAGTAGTGGTAGTGTCTGGTTATAGAAGTGGTAGTGACTGGTTATAGTAGTGGTAGTGACTGGTTATAGTAGTGGTAGTGACTGGTTATAGAAGTGGTAGTGACTGGTTATAGTAGTGGTAGTGACTGGTTATAGTAGTGGTAGTGACTGGTTATAGTAGTGGTAGTGACTGGTTATAGTAGTGGTAGTGACTGGTTATAGTAGTGGTAGTGACTGGTTATAGTAGTGGTAGTGTCTGGTTATAGTAGTGGTAGTGACTGGTTATAGTAGTGGTAGTGACTGGTTATAGTAGTGGTAGTGACTGGTTATAGTAGTGGTAGTGACTGGTTATAGTAGTGGTAGTGACTGGTTATAGTTATAGTAGTGCTAGTGACTGGTTATAGTAGCGGTAGTGACTGGTTATAGTAGTGGTAGTGTCTGGTTATAGTAGTGGTAGTGACTGGTTATAGTAATGGTAGTGTCTGGTTATAGTAGTGGTAGTGACTGGTTATAGTAGTGGTAGTGTCTGGTTATAGTAGTGGTAGTGACTGGTTATAGTAGTGGTAGTGACTGGTTATAGTAGTGGTAGTGTCTACAGTAGTAATGGTAGTGACTGGTTATAGTAGTGGTAGTGACTGGTTATAGTAGTGGTAGTGACTGGTTATAGTTATAGTAGTGGTAGTGACTGGTTATAGTAATGGTAGTGGTAGTGACTGGTTATAGTAGTGGTAGTGACTGGTAATAGTTATAGTAGTGGTAGTGACTGCTTATAGAAGTGGTAGTGTCTGGTTATAGTAATGGTAGTGACTGGTTATAGTAGTGGTAGTGACTGGTTATAGTAGTGGTAGTGACTGGTTATAGTAGTGGTAGTGAATGGTTATAGTAGTGGTAGTGACTGGTTATAGTAGTGGTAGTGACTGGTTATAGTAGTGGTAGTGTCTACAGTAGTAGTGGTAGTGACTGGTTATAGTAAAGGTAGTGACTGGTTATAGTAGTGGTAGTGACTGGTTATAGTAGTGGTAGTGACTGGTTATAGTAGTGGTAGTGACTGGTTATAGTAGTGGTAGTGTCTACAGTAGTAGTGGTAGTGACTGGTTATAGTAGTGGTAGTGACTGGTTATAGTAGTGGTAGTGACTGGTTATAGTAATGGTAGTGACTGGTTATAGTAGTGGTAGTGACTGGTTATAGTAATGGTAGTGACTGGTTATAGTAGTGGTAGTGGTAGTGTCTACAGTAGTAATGGTAGTGTCTGGTTATAGTAGTGGTAGTGACTGGTTATAGTTATAGTAGTGGTAGTGACTGGTCATAGTAGTGGTAGTGACTGGTTATAGTAGTGGTAGTGACTGGTTATAGTAGTGGTAGTGACTGGTTATAGTAGTGGTAGTGACTGGTTATAGTAGTGGTAGTGTCTGGTTATAGTAGTGGTAGTGACTGGTTATAGTAGTGGTAGTGACTGGTTATAGTAGTGGTAGTGACTGGTTATAGTAATGGTAGTGTCTGGTTATAGTAATGGTAGTGACTGGTTATAGTAGTGGTAGTGACTGGTTATAGTAGTGGTAGTGACTGGTTATAGTAATGGTAGTGACTGGTTATAGTAGTGGTAGTGGTAGTGTCTACAGTAGTAATGGTAGTGTCTGGTTATAGTAGTGGTAGTGACTGGTTATAGTTATAGTAGTGGTAGTGACTGGTTATAGTTGTGGTAGTGACTGGTTATAGTAGTGGTAGTGTCTGGTTATAGTAATGGTAGTGACTGGTTATAGTAGTGGTAGTGACTGGTTATAGTAGTGGTAGTGACTGGTTATAGTAGTGGTAGTGACTGGTTATAGTAGTGGTAGTGAATGGTTATAGTAGTGGTAGTGACTGGTTATAGTAGTGGTAGTGACTGGTTATAGTAGTGGTAGTGTCTACAGTAGTAGTGGTAGTGACTGGTTATAGTAAAGGTAGTGACTGGTTATAGTAGTGGTAGTGAATGGTTATAGTAGTGGTAGTGACTGGTTATAGTAGTGGTAGTGACTGGTTATAGTAGTGGTAGTGTCTACAGTAGTAGTGGTAGTGACTGGTTATAGTAGTGGTAGTGACTGGTTATAGTAGTGGTAGTGACTGGTTATAGTAATGGTAGTGACTGGTTATAGTAGTGGTAGTGACTGGTTATAGTAATGGTAGTGACTGGTTATAGTAGTGGTAGTGGTAGTGTCTACAGTAGTAATGGTAGTGACTGGTTATAGTAGTGGTAGTGTCTACAGTAGTAGTGGTAGTGACTGGTTATAGTAGTGGTAGTGACTGGTTATAGTAGTGGTAGTGACTGGTTATAGTAATGGTAGTGACTGGTTATAGTAGTGGTAGTGACTGGTTATAGTTATAGTAGTGGTAGTGACTGGTCATAGTAGTGGTAGTGACTGGTTATAGTAGTGGTAGTGACTGGTTATAGTAGTGGTAGTGACTGGTTATAGTAGTGGTAGTGACTGGTTATAGTAGTGGTAGTGTCTGGTTATAGTAGTGGTAGTGACTGGTTATAGTAGTGGTATTGACTGGTTATAGTAGTGGTAGTGACTGGTTATAGTAATGGTAGTGTCTGGTTATAGTAATGGTAGTGACTGGTTATAGTAGTGGTAGTGACTGGTTATAGTAGTGGTAGTGACTGGTTATAGTAATGGTAGTGACTGGTTATAGTAGTGGTAGTGGTAGTGTCTACAGTAGTAATGGTAGTGTCTGGTTATAGTAGTGGTAGTGACTGGTTATAGTTATAGTAGTGGTAGTGACTGGTTATAGTTGTGGTAATGACTGGTTATAGTAGTGGTAGTGTCTGGTTATAGTAATGGTAGTGACTGGTTATAGTAGTGGTAGTGACTGGTTATAGTTATAGTAGTGGTAGTGACTGGTTATAGTAATGGTAGTGGTAGTGACTGGTTATAGTAGTGGTAGTGACTGGTTATAGTAGTGGTAGTGACTGGTTATAGTAATGGTAGTGACTGGTTATAGTAGTGGTAGTGACTGGTTATAGTAATGGTAGTGACTGGTTATAGTAGTGGTAGTGGTAGTGTCTACAGTAGTAATGGTAGTGTCTGGTTATAGTAGTGGTAGTGACTGGTTATAGTTATAGTAGTGGTAGTGACTGGTCATAGTAGTGGTAGTGACTGGTTATAGTAGTGGTAGTGACTGGTTATAGTAGTGGTAGTGACTGGTTATAGTAGTGGTAGTGTCTGGTTATAGTTGTGGTAGTGACTGGTTATAGTAGTGGTAGTGACTGGTTATAGTAGTGGTAGTGTCTGGTTATAGTAGTGGTAGTGACTGGTTATAGTAGTGGTAGTGACTGGTTATAGTAGTGGTAGTGTCTGGTTATAGTAGTGGTAGTGACTGGTTATAGTAGTGGTAGTGACTGGTTTTAGTAGTGGTAGTGTCTGGTTATTGTAGTGGTAGTGACTGGTTATAGTAGTGGTAGTGTCTGGTTATAGTAGTGGTAGTGTCTGGTTATAGTAGTGGTAGTGACTGGTTATAGTAGTGGTAGTGACTGGTTATAGTAGTGGTAGTGACTGGTTATAGTAGTGGTAGTGTCTGGTTATAGTAATGGTAGTGACTGGTTATAGTAGTGGTAGTGACTGGTTATAGTAGTGGTAGTGACTGGTTATATTTATAGTAGTGGTAGTGGTAGTGACTGGTTATAGTAGTGGTAGTGACTGGTTATAGTAGTGGTAGTGACTGGTTATAGTAGTGGTAGTGACTGGTTATAGTAGTGGTAGTGACTGGTTATAGTAGTGGTAGTGACTGGTTATAGTAGTGGTAGTGACTGGTTATAGTAATGGTAGTGTCTGGTTATAGTAGTGGTAGTGACTGGTTATAGTAAAGGTAGTGACTGGTTATAGTAGTGGTTGTGACTGGTTATAGTAGTGGTAGTGACTGGTTATAGTAGTGGTAGTGACTGGTTATAGTAGTGGTAGTGACTGGTTATAGTAATGGTAGTGACTGGTTATAGTAGTGGTAGTGGTAGTGACTGGTTATAGTAGAGGTAGTGTCTACAGTAGTAATGGTAGTGTCTGGTTATAGTAGTGGTAGTGACTGGTTATAGTTATAGTAGTGGTAGTGACTGGTTATAGTATTGGTAGTGTCTGGTTATAGTAGTGGTAGTGACTGGTTATAGTAGTGGTAGTGACTGGTTATAGTAGTGGTAGTGTCTGGTTATAGTAGTGGTAGTGACTGGTTATAGTAGTGGTAGTGACTGGTTATAGTAGTGGTAGTGACTGGTTATAGTAATGGTAGTGACTGGTTATAGTAGTGGTAGTGACTGGTTATAGTAATGGTAGTGACTGGTTATAGTAGTGGTAGTGGTAGTGTCTACAGTAGTAATGGTAGTGTCTGGTTATAGTAGTGGTAGTGACTGGTATAGTTATAGTAGTGGTAGTGACTGGTCATAGTAGTGGTAGTGACTGGTTATAGTAGTGGTAGTGACTGGTTATAGTAGTGGTAGTGACTGGTTATAGTAGTGGTAGTGACTGGTTATAGTTGTGGTAGTGACTGGTTATAGTAGTGGTAGTGACTGGTTATAGTAGTGGTAGTGTCTGGTTATAGTAGTGGTAGTGACTGGTTATAGTAGTGGTAGTGACTGGTTATAGTAGTGGTAGTGTCTGGTTATAGTAGTGGTAGTGACTGGTTATAGTAGTGGTAGTCGGTTAGTAGTGGTAGTGACTGGTTATAGTAGTGGTAGTGTCTGGTTATAGTAGTGGTAGTGACTGGTTATAGTAGTGGTAGTGACTGGTTATAGTAGTGGTAGTGACTGGTTATAGTAGTGGTAGTGTCTGGTTATAGTAATGGTAGTGACTGGTTATAGTAGTGGTAGTGACTGGTTATAGTAGTGGTAGTGACTGGTTATATTTATAGTAGTGGTAGTGGTAGTGACTGGTTATAGTAGTGGTAGTGACTGGTTATAGTAGTGGTAGTGACTGGTTATAGTAGTGGTAGTGACTGGTTATAGTAGTGGTAGTGACTGGTTATAGTAGTGGTAGTGACTGGTTATAGTAGTGGTAGTGACTGGTTATAGTAGTGGTAGTGTCTGGTTATAGTAGTGGTAGTGACTGGTGATAGTAAAGGTAGTGACTGGTTATAGTAGTGGTTGTGACTGGTTATAGTAGTGGTAGTGACTGGTTATAGTAATGGTAGTGACTGGTTATAGTAATGGTAGTGTCTGGTTATAGTAGTGGTAGTGACTGGTTATAGTAGTGGTAGTGGTAGTGACTGGTTATAGTAGAGGTAGTGTCTACAGTAGTAATGGTAGTGTCTGGTTATAGTAGTGGTAGTGACTGGAGTTATAGTAGTGGTAGTGACTGGTTATAGTATTGGTAGTGTCTGGTTATAGTAGTGGTAGTGACTGGTTATAGTAGTGGTAGTGACTGGTTATAGTAGTGGTAGTGACTGGTTATAGTAGTGGTAGTGACTGGTTATAGTAGTGGTAGTGACTGGTTATAGTAGTGGTAGTGACTGGTTATAGTAGTGGTAGTGACTGGTTATAGTAATGGTAGTGTCTAGTTATAGTAGTGGTAGTGACTGGTTATAGTAGTGGTAGTGACTGGTTATAGTAGTGGTAGTGACTGGTTATAGTAGTGGTAGTGACTGGTTATAGTAATGGTAGTGACTGGTTATAGTAATGGTAGTGACTGGTTATAGTAGTGGTAGTGACTGGTTATAGTAGTGGTAGTGACTGGTTATAGTAGTGGTAGTGACTGGTTATAGTTATAGTAGTGGTAGTGACTGGTTATAGTAGTGGTAGTGACTGGTTATAGTAGTGGTAGTGACTGGTTATAGTAGTGGTAGTGACTGGTTATAGTAATGGTAGTGACTGGTTATAGTAGTGGTAGTGGTAGTGACTGGTTATAGTAGAGGTAGTGTCTACAGTAGTAATGGTAGTGTCTGGTTATAGTAGTGGTAGTGACTGGTTATAGTAGTGGTTGTGACTGGTTATAGTAGTGGTAGTGACTGGTTATAGTAATGGTAGTGACTGGTTATAGTAGTGGTAGTGACTGGTTATAGTAATGGTAGTGACTGGTTATAGTAGTGGTAGTGGTAGTGACTGGTTATAGTAGAGGTAGTGTCTACAGTAGTAATGGTAGTGTCTGGTTATAGTAGTGGTAGTGACTGGTTATAGTTATAGTAGTGGTAGTGACTGGTTATAGTATTGGTAGTGTCTGGTTATAGTAGTGGTAGTGACTGGTTATAGTAGTGGTAGTGACTGGTTATAGTAGTGGTAGTGTCTGGTTATAGTAGTGGTAGTGACTGGTTATAGTAGTGGTAGTGACTGGTTATAGTAGTGGTAGTGACTGGTTATAGTAGTGGTAGTGACTGGTTATAGTAATGGTAGTGTCTGGTTATAGTAGTGGTAGTGACTGGTTATAGTAGTGGTAGTGACTGGTTATAGTAGTGGTAGTGACTGGTTATAGTAGTGGTAGTGACTGGTTATAGTAATGGTAGTGACTGGTTATAGTAATGGTACTGACTGGTTATAGTAGTGGTAGTGACTGGTTATAGTAGTGGTAGTGACTGGTTATAGTAGTGGTAGTGACTGGTTATAGTTATAGTAGTGGTAGTGACTGGTTATAGTAGTGGTAGTGACTGGTTATAGTAGTGGTAGTGACTGGTTATAGTAGTGGTAGTGACTGGTTATAGTAGTGGTAGTGACTGGTTATAGTAGTGGTAGTGACTGGTTATAGTAGTGGTAGTGACTGGTTATAGTAATGGTAGTGTCTGGTTATAGTAATGGTAGTGACTGGTTATAGTAGTGGTAGTGACTGGTTATAGTAGTGGTAGTGACTGGTTATAGTAATGGTAGTGACTGGTTATAGTAGTGGTAGTGGTAGTGTCTACAGTAGTAATGGTAGTGTCTGGTTATAGTAGTGGTAGTGACTGGTTATAGTTATAGTAGTGGTAGTGACTGGTTATAGTAGTGGTAGTGACTGGTTATAGTAGTGGTAGTGTCTGGTTATAGTAATGGTAGTGACTGGTTATAGTAGTGGTAGTGACTGGTAATAGTTATAGTAGTGGTAGTGACTGCTTATAGAAGTGGTAGTGTCTGGTTATAGTAATGGTAGTGACTGGTTATAGTAGTGGTAGTGACTGGTTATAGTAGTGGTAGTGACTGGTTATAGTAGTGGTAGTGACTGGTTATAGTAGCGGTAGTGACTGGTTATAGTAGTGGTAGTGACTGGTTATAGTAGTGGTAGTGTCTACAGTAGTAGTGGTAGTGACTGGTTATAGTAAAGGTAGTGACTGGTTATAGTAGTGGTAGTGACTGGTTATAGTAGTGGTAGTGACTGGTTATAGTAATGGTAGTGACTGGTTATAGTAGTGGTAGTGACTGGTTATAGTAATGGTAGTGACTGGTTATAGTAGTGGTAGTGGTAGTGTCTACAGTAGTAATGGTAGTGTCTGGTTATAGTAGTGGTAGTGACTGGTTATAGTTATAGTAGTGGTAGTGACTGGTCATAGTAGTGGTAGTGACTGGTTATAGTAGTGGTAGTGACTGGTTATAGTAGTGGTAGTGACTGGTTATAGTAGTGGTAGTGTCTGGTTATAGTTGTGGTAGTGACTGGTTATAGTAGTGGTAGTGACTGGTTATAGTAGTGGTAGTGTCTGGTTATAGTAGTGGTAGTGACTGGTTATAGTAGTGGTAGTGACTGGTTATAGTAGTGGTAGTGTCTGGTTATAGTAGTGGTAGTGACTGGTTATAGTATTGGTAGTGACTGGTTTTAGTAGTGGTAGTGTCTGGTTATTGTAGTGGTAGTGACTGGTTATAGTAGTGGTAGTGTCTGGTTATAGTAGTGGTAGTGTCTGGTTATAGTAGTGGTAGTGACTGGTTATAGTAGTGGTAGTGACTGGTTATAGTAGTGGTAGTGACTGGTTATAGTAGTGGTAGTGTCTGGTTATAGTAATGGTAGTGACTGGTTATAGTAGTGGTAGTGACTGGTTATAGTAGTGGTAGTGACTGGTTATATTTATAGTAGTGGTAGTGGTAGTGACTGGTTATAGTAGTGGTAGTGACTGGTTATAGTAGTGGTAGTGACTGGTTATAGTAGTGGTAGTGACTGGTTATAGTAGTGGTAGTGACTGGTTATAGTAGTGGTAGTGACTGGTTATAGTAGTGGTAGTGACTGGTTATAGTAATGGTAGTGTCTGGTTATAGTAGTGGTAGTGACTGGTTATAGTAAAGGTAGTGACTGGTTATAGTAGTGGTTGTGACTGGTTATAGTAGTGGTAGTGACTGGTTATAGTAATGGTAGTGACTGGTTATAGTAGTGGTAGTGACTGGTTATAGTAATGGTAGTGACTGGTTATAGTAGTGGTAGTGGTAGTGACTGGTTATAGTAGAGGTAGTGTCTACAGTAGTAATGGTAGTGTCTGGTTATAGTAGTGGTAGTGACTGGTTATAGTTATAGTAGTGGTAGTGACTGGTTATAGTATTGCTAGTGTCTGGTTATAGTAGTGGTAGTGACTGGTTATAGTAGTGGTAGTGACTGGTTATAGTAGTGGTAGTGTCTGGTTATAGTAGTGGTAGTGACTGGTTATAGTAGTGGTAGTGACTGGTTATAGTAGTGGTAGTGACTGGTTATAGTAGTGGTCGTGACTGGTTATAGTAATGGTAGTGTCTGGTTATAGTAGTGGTAGTGACTGGTTATAGTAGTGGTAGTGACTGGTTATAGTAGTGGTAGTGACTGGTTATAGTAGTGGTAGTGACTGGTTATAGTAATGGTAGTGACTGGTTATAGTAATGGTAGTGACTGGTTATAGTAGTGGTAGTGACTGGTTATAGTAGTGGTAGTGACTGGTTATAGTAGTGGTAGTGACTGGTTATAGTTATAGTAGTGGTAGTGACTGGTTATAGTAGTGGTAGTGACTGGTTATAGTAGTGGTAGTGACTGGTTATAGTAGTGGTAGTGACTGGTTATAGTAGTGGTAGTGACTGGTTATAGTAGTGGTAGTGACTGGTTATAGTAGTGGTAGTGACTGGTTATAGTAATGGTAGTGTCTGGTTATAGTAATGGTAGTGACTGGTTATAGTAGTGGTAGTGACTGGTTATAGTAGTGGTAGTGACTGGTTATAGTAATGGTAGTGACTGGTTATAGTAGTGGTAGCGGTAGTGTCTACAGTAGTAATGGTAGTGTCTGGTTATAGTAGTGGTAGTGACTGGTTATAGTTATAGTAGTGGTAGTGACTGGTTATAGTAGTGGTAGTGACTGGTTATAGTAGTGGTAGTGTCTGGTTATAGTAATGGTAGTGACTGGTTATAGTAGTGGTAGTGACTGGTTATAGTTATAGTAGTGGTAGTGACTGGTTATAGTAATGGTAGTGGTAGTGACTGGTTATAGTAGTGGTAGTGACTGGTTATAGTTATAGTAGTGGTAGTGACTGGTTATAGTAATGGTAGTGGTAGTGACTGGTTATAGTAGTGGTAGTGACTGGTAATAGTTATAGTAGTGGTAGTGACTGCTTATAGAAGTGGTAGTGTCTGGTTATAGTAATGGTAGTGACTGGTTATAGTAGTGGTAGTGACTGGTTATAGTAGTGGTAGTGACTGGTTATAGTAGTGGTAGTGACTGGTTATAGTAGCGGTAGTGACTGGTTATAGTAGTGGTAGTGACTGGTTATAGTAGTGGTAGTGTCTACAGTAGTAGTGGTAGTGACTGGTTATAGTAAAGGTAGTGACAGGTTATAGTAGTGGTAGTGACTGGTTATAGTAGTGGTAGTGACTGGTTATAGTAATGGTAGTGACTGGTTATAGTAGTGGTAGTGACTGGTTATAGTAATGGTAGTGACTGGTTATAGTAGTGGTAGTGGTAGTGTCTACAGTAGTAATGGTAGTGTCTGGTTATAGTAGTGGTAGTGACTGGTTATAGTTATAGTAGTGGTAGTGACTGGTCATAGTAGTGGTAGTGACTGGTTATAGTAGTGGTAGTGACTGGTTATAGTAGTGGTAGTGACTGGTTATAGTAGTGGTAGTGACTGGTTATAGTAGTGGTAGTGACTGGTTATAGTAGTGGTAGTGACTGGTTATAGTAGTGGTAGTGTCTGGTTATAGTAGTGGTAGTGACTGGTTATAGTAGTGGTAGTGACTGGTTTTAGTAGTGGTAGTGTCTGGTTATTGTAGTGGTAGTGACTGGTTATAGTAGTGGTAGTGCCTGGTTATAGTAGTGGTAGTGTCTGGTTATAGTAGTGGTAGTGACTGGTTATAGTAGTGGTAGTGACTGGTTATAGTAGTGGTAGTGACTGGTTATAGTAGTGGTAGTGACTGGTTATAGTAGTGGTAGTGACTGGTTATAGTAGTGGTAGTGACTGGTTATAGTAGTGGTAGTGACTGGTTATAGTAGTGGTAGTGTCTGGTTATAGTAATGGTAGTGACTGGTTATAGTAGTGGTAGTGACTGGTTATAGTAGTGGTAGTGACTGGTTATATTTATAGTAGTGGTAGTGGTAGTGACTGGTTATAGTAGTGGTAGTGACTGGTTATAGTAGTGGTAGTGACTGGTTATAGTAGTGGTAGTGACTGGTTATAGTAGTGGTAGTGACTGGTTATAGTAGTGGTAGTGACTGGTTATAGTAGTGGTAGTGACTGGTTATAGTAATGGTAGTGTCTGGTTATAGTAGTGGTAGTGTCTGGTTATAGTAGTTGTAGTGACTGGTTATAGTAGTGGTAGTGTCTGGTTATAGTAGTGGTAGTGACTGGTTATAGTAGTGGTAGTGACTGGTTATTGTAGTGGTAGTGACTGGTTATAGTAGTGGTAGTGACTGGTTATAGTAGTGGTAGTGACTGGTTATAGTTATAGTAGTGGTAGTGACTGGTTATAGTAGTGGTAGTGACTGGTTATAGTAGTGGTAGTGTCTGGTTATAGTAGTGGTAGTGTCTGGTTATAGTAGTGGTAGTGTCTGGTTATAGTAGTGGTAGTGACTGGTTATAGTAGTGGTAGTGACTGGTTATAGTAGTGGTAGTGTCTACAGTAGTAATGGTAGTGACTGGTTATAGTAGTGGTAGTGACTGGTTATAGTAGTGGTAGTGACTGGTTATAGAAGTGGTAGTGACTGGTTATAGTAGTGGTAGTGACTGGTTATAGTAGTGGTAGTGACTGGTTATAGTAGTGGTAGTGACTGGTTATAGTAGTGGTAGTGACTGGTTATAGTTATAGTAGTGGTAGTGACTGGTTATAGTAGTGGTAGTGACTGGTTATAGTAGTGGTAGTGACTGGTTATAGTAATGGTAGTGACTGGTTATAGTAATGGTAGTGACTGGTTATAGTAGTGGTAGTGACTGGTTATAGTAGTGGTAGTGTCTGGTTATAGAAGTGGTAGTGACTGGTTATAGTAGTGGTAGTGACTGGTTATAGTAGTGGTAGTGACTGGTTATAGTAGTGGTAGTGACTGGTTATAGTAGTGGTAGTGACTGGTTATAGTTATAGTAGTGGTAGTGTCTGGTTATAGTAGTGGTAGTGACTGGTTATAGTAGTGGTAGTGACTGGTTATAGTAGTGGTAGTGACTGGTTATAGTAGTGGTAGTGTCTGGTTATAGTAATGGTAGTGACTGGTTATAGTAGTGGTAGTGACTGGTTATAGTAGTGGTAGTGACTGGTTATATTTATAGTAGTGGTAGTGGTAGTGACTGGTTATAGTAGTGGTAGTGACTGGTTATAGTAGTGGTAGTGACTGGTTATAGTAGTGGTAGTGACTGGTTATAGTAGTGGTAGTGACTGGTTATAGTAGTGGTAGTGACTGGTTATAGTAGTGGTAGTGACTGGTTATAGTAATGGTAGTGTCTGGTTATAGTAGTGGTAGTGACTGGTTATAGTAAAGGTAGTGACTGGTTATAGTAGTGGTTGTGACTGGTTATAGTAGTGGTAGTGACTGGTTATAGTAATGGTAGTGACTGGTTATAGTAGTGGTAGTGACTGGTTATAGTAATGGTAGTGACTGGTTATAGTAGTGGTAGTGGTAGTGACTGGTTATAGTAGAGGTAGTGTCTACAGTAGTAATGGTAGTGTCTGGTTATAGTAGTGGTAGTGACTGGTTATAGTTATAGTAGTGGTAGTGACTGGTTATAGTATTGGTAGTGTCTGGTTATAGTAGTGGTAGTGACTGGTTATAGTAGTGGTAGTGACTGGTTATAGTAGTGGTAGTGTCTGGTTATAGTAGTGGTAGTGACTGGTTATAGTAGTGGTAGTGACTGGTTATAGTAGTGGTAGTGACTGGTTATAGTAGTGGTCGTGACTGGTTATAGTAATGGTAGTGTCTGGTTATAGTAGTGGTAGTGACTGGTTATAGTAGTGGTAGTGACTGGTTATAGTAGTGGTAGTGACTGGTTATAGTAGTGGTAGTGACTGGTTATAGTAATGGTAGTGACTGGTTATAGTAATGGTAGTGACTGGTTATAGTAGTGGTAGTGACTGGTTATAGTAGTGGTAGTGACTGGTTATAGTAGTGGTAGTGACTGGTTATAGTTATAGTAGTGGTAGTGACTGGTTATAGTAGTGGTAGTGACTGGTTATAGTAGTGGTAGTGACTGGTTATAGTAGTGGTAGTGACTGGTTATAGTAGTGGTAGTGACTGGTTATAGTAGTGGTAGTGACTGGTTATAGTAGTGGTAGTGACTGGTTATAGTAATGGTAGTGTCTGGTTATAGTAATGGTAGTGACTGGTTATAGTAGTGGTAGTGACTGGTTATAGTAGTGGTAGTGACTGGTTATAGTAATGGTAGTGACTGGTTATAGTAGTGGTAGCGGTAGTGTCTACAGTAGTAATGGTAGTGTCTGGTTATAGTAGTGGTAGTGACTGGTTATAGTTATAGTAGTGGTAGTGACTGGTTATAGTAGTGGTAGTGACTGGTTATAGTAGTGGTAGTGTCTGGTTATAGTAATGGTAGTGACTGGTTATAGTAGTGGTAGTGACTGGTTATAGTTATAGTAGTGGTAGTGACTGGTTATAGTAATGGTAGTGGTAGTGACTGGTTATAGTAGTGGTAGTGACTGGTTATAGTTATAGTAGTGGTAGTGACTGGTTATAGTAATGGTAGTGGTAGTGACTGGTTATAGTAGTGGTAGTGACTGGTAATAGTTATAGTAGTGGTAGTGACTGCTTATAGAAGTGGTAGTGTCTGGTTATAGTAATGGTAGTGACTGGTTATAGTAGTGGTAGTGACTGGTTATAGTAGTGGTAGTGACTGGTTATAGTAGTGGTAGTGACTGGTTATAGTAGCGGTAGTGACTGGTTATAGTAGTGGTAGTGACTGGTTATAGTAGTGGTAGTGTCTACAGTAGTAGTGGTAGTGACTGGTTATAGTAAAGGTAGTGACTGGTTATAGTAGTGGTAGTGACTGGTTATAGTAGTGGTAGTGACTGGTTATAGTAATGGTAGTGACTGGTTATAGTAGTGGTAGTGACTGGTTATAGTAATGGTAGTGACTGGTTATAGTAGTGGTAGTGGTAGTGTCTACAGTAGTAATGGTAGTGTCTGGTTATAGTAGTGGTAGTGACTGGTTATAGTTATAGTAGTGGTAGTGACTGGTCATAGTAGTGGTAGTGACTGGTTATAGTAGTGGTAGTGACTGGTTATAGTAGTGGTAGTGACTGGTTATAGTAGTGGTAGTGACTGGTTATAGTAGTGGTAGTGACTGGTTATAGTAGTGGTAGTGACTGGTTATAGTAGTGGTAGTGTCTGGTTATAGTAGTGGTAGTGACTGGTTATAGTAGTGGTAGTGACTGGTTTTAGTAGTGGTAGTGTCTGGTTATTGTAGTGGTAGTGACTGGTTATAGTAGTGGTAGTGCCTGGTTATAGTAGTGGTAGTGTCTGGTTATAGTAGTGGTAGTGACTGGTTATAGTAGTGGTAGTGACTGGTTATAGTAGTGGTAGTGACTGGTTATAGTAGTGGTAGTGACTGGTTATAGTAGTGGTAGTGACTGGTTATAGTAGTGGTAGTGACTGGTTATAGTAGTGGTAGTGACTGGTTATAGTAGTGGTAGTGTCTGGTTATAGTAATGGTAGTGACTGGTTATAGTAGTGGTAGTGACTGGTTATAGTAGTGGTAGTGACTGGTTATATTTATAGTAGTGGTAGTGGTAGTGACTGGTTATAGTAGTGGTAGTGACTGGTTATAGTAGTGGTAGTGACTGGTTATAGTAGTGGTAGTGACTGGTTATAGTAGTGGTAGTGACTGGTTATAGTAGTGGTAGTGACTGGTTATAGTAGTGGTAGTGACTGGTTATAGTAATGGTAGTGTCTGGTTATAGTAGTGGTAGTGTCTGGTTATAGTAGTGGTAGTGACTGGTTATAGTAGTGGTAGTGTCTGGTTATAGTAGTGGTAGTGACTGGTTATAGTAGTGGTAGTGACTGGTTATAGTAGTGGTAGTGACTGGTTATAGTAGTGGTAGTGACTGGTTATAGTAGTGGTAGTGTCTGGTTATATTTAGTGGTAGTGTCTGGTTATAGTAGTGGTAGTGTCTGGTTATAGTAGTGGTAGTGACTGGTTATAGTAGTGGTAGTGACTGGTTATAGTAGTGGTAGTGTCTACAGTAGTAATGGTAGTGACTGGTTATAGTAGTGGTAGTGACTGGTTATAGTAGTGGTAGTGACTGGTTATAGAAGTGGTAGTGACTGGTTATAGTAGTGGTAGTGACTGGTTATAGTAGTGGTAGTGACTGGTTATAGTAGTGGTAGTGACTGGTTATAGTAGTGGTAGTGACTGGTTATAGTTATAGTAGTGGTAGTGACTGGTTATAGTAGTGGTAGTGACTGGTTATAGTAGTGGTAGTGACTGGTTATAGTAATGGTAGTGACTGGTTATAGTAATGGTAGTGACTGGTTATAGTAGTGGTAGTGACTGGTTATAGTAGTGGTAGTGTCTGGTTATAGAAGTGGTAGTGACTGGTTATAGTAGTGGTAGTGACTGGTTATAGTAGTGGTAGTGACTGGTTATAGAAGTGGTAGTGACTGGTTATAGTAGTGGTAGTGACTGGTTATAGTAGTGGTAGTGACTGGTTATAGTAGTGGTAGTGACTGGTTATAGTAGTGGTAGTGACTGGTTATAGTAGTGGTAGTGACTGGTTATAGTAGTGGTAGTGTCTGGTTATAGTAGTGGTAGTGACTGGTTATAGTAGTGGTAGTGACTGGTTATAGTAGTGGTAGTGACTGGTTATAGTAGTGGTAGTGACTGGTTATAGTAGTGGTAGTGACTGGTTATAGTTATAGTAGTGCTAGTGACTGGTTATAGTAGCGGTAGTGACTGGTTATAGTAGTGGTAGTGTCTGGTTATAGTAGTGGTAGTGACTGGTTATAGTAATGGTAGTGTCTGGTTATAGTAGTGGTAGTGACTGGTTATAGTAGTGGTAGTGTCTGGTTATAGTAGTGGTAGTGACTGGTTATAGTAGTGGTAGTGACTGGTTATAGTAGTGGTAGTGTCTACAGTAGTAATGGTAGTGACTGGTTATAGTAGTGGTAGTGACTGGTTATAGTAGTGGTAGTGACTGGTTATAGTTATAGTAGTGGTAGTGACTGGTTATAGTAATGGTAGTGGTAGTGACTGGTTATAGTAGTGGTAGTGACTGGTAATAGTTATAGTAGTGGTAGTGACTGCTTATAGAAGTGGTAGTGTCTGGTTATAGTAATGGTAGTGACTGGTTATAGTAGTGGTAGTGACTGGTTATAGTAGTGGTAGTGACTGGTTATAGTAGTGGTAGTGAATGGTTATAGTAGTGGTAGTGACTGGTTATAGTAGTGGTAGTGACTGGTTATAGTAGTGGTAGTGTCTACAGTAGTAGTGGTAGTGACTGGTTATAGTAAAGGTAGTGACTGGTTATAGTAGTGGTAGTGACTGGTTATAGTAGTGGTAGTGACTGGTTATAGTAGTGGTAGTGACTGGTTATAGTAGTGGTAGTGTCTACAGTAGTAGTGGTAGTGACTGGTTATAGTAGTGGTAGTGACTGGTTATAGTAGTGGTAGTGACTGGTTATAGTAATGGTAGTGACTGGTTATAGTAGTGGTAGTGACTGGTTATAGTAATGGTAGTGACTGGTTATAGTAGTGGTAGTGGTAGTGTCTACAGTAGTAATGGTAGTGTCTGGTTATAGTAGTGGTAGTGACTGGTTATAGTAGTGGTAGTGACTGGTTATAGTAGTGGTAGTGTCTGGTTATAGTAGTGGTAGTGACTGGTTATAGTTATAGTAGTGGTAGTGACTGGTCATAGTAGTGGTAGTGACTGGTTATAGTAGTGGTAGTGACTGGTTATAGTAGTGGTAGTGACTGGTTATAGTAGTGGTAGTGACTGGTTATAGTAGTGGTAGTGTCTGGTTATAGTAGTGGTAGTGACTGGTTATAGTAGTGGTAGTGACTGGTTATAGTAGTGGTAGTGACTGGTTATAGTAATGGTAGTGTCTGGTTATAGTAATGGTAGTGACTGGTTATAGTAGTGGTAGTGACTGGTTATAGTAGTGGTAGTGACTGGTTATAGTAATGGTAGTGACTGGTTATAGTAGTGGTAGTGGTAGTGTCTACAGTAGTAATGGTAGTGTCTGGTTATAGTAGTGGTAGTGACTGGTTATAGTTATAGTAGTGGTAGTGACTGGTTATAGTAGTGGTAGTGACTGGTTATAGTAGTGGTAGTGTCTGGTTATAGTAATGGTAGTGACTGGTTATAGTAGTGGTAGTGACTGGTTATAGTAGTGGTAGTGACTGGTTATAGTAGTGGTAGTGACTGGTTATAGTAGTGGTAGTGAATGGTTATAGTAGTGGTAGTGACTGGTTATAGTAGTGGTAGTGACTGGTTATAGTAGTGGTAGTGACTGGTTATAGTAGTGGTAGTGACTGGTTATAGTTATAGTAGTGGTAGTGACTGGTCATAGTAGTGGTAGTGACTGGTTATAGTAGTGGTAGTGACTGGTTATAGTAGTGGTAGTGACTGGTTATAGTAGTGGTAGTGTCTGGTTATAGTAGTGGTAGTGACTGGTTATAGTAGTGGTAGTGACTGGTTATAGTAGTGGTAGTGACTGGTTATAGTAATGGTAGTGTCTGGTTATAGTAATGGTAGTGACTGGTTATAGTAGTGGTAGTGACTGGTTATAGTAGTGGTAGTGACTGGTTATAGTAATGGTAGTGACTGGTTATAGTAGTGGTAGTGGTAGTGTCTACAGTAGTAATGGTAGTGTCTGGTTATAGTAGTGGTAGTGACTGGTTATAGTTATAGTAGTGGTAGTGACTGGTTATAGTTGTGGTAATGACTGGTTATAGTAGTGGTAGTGTCTGGTTATAGTAATGGTAGTGACTGGTTATAGTAGTGGTAGTGACTGGTTATAGTTATAGTAGTGGTAGTGACTGGTTATAGTAATGGTAGTGGTAGTGACTGGTTATAGTAGTGGTAGTGACTGGTTATAGTAGTGGTAGTGACTGGTTATAGTAATGGTAGTGACTGGTTATAGTAGTGGTAGTGGTAGTGTCTACAGTAGTAATGGTAGTGTCTGGTTATAGTAGTGGTAGTGACTGGTTATAGTTATAGTAGTGGTAGTGACTGGTCATAGTAGTGGTAGTGACTGGTTATAGTAGTGGTAGTGACTGGTTATAGTAGTGGTAGTGACTGGTTATAGTAGTGGTAGTGTCTGGTTATAGTTGTGGTAGTGACTGGTTATAGTAGTGGTAGTGACTGGTTATAGTAGTGGTAGTGACTGGTTATAGTAGTGGTAGTGACTGGTTATAGTAGTGGTAGTGACTGGTTATAGTAGTGGTAGTGTCTGGTTATAGTAGTGGTAGTGACTGGTTATAGTAGTGGTAGTGACTGGTTTTAGTAGTGGTAGTGTCTGGTTATAGTAGTGGTAGTGACTGGTTATAGTAGTGGTAGTGTCTGGTTATAGTAGTGGTAGTGTCTGGTTATAGTAGTGGTAGTGACTGGTTATAGTAGTGGTAGTGACTGGTTATAGTAGTGGTAGTGACTGGTTATAGTAGTGGTAGTGTCTGGTTATAGTAATGGTAGTGACTGGTTATAGTAGTGGTAGTGACTGGTTATAGTAGTGGTAGTGACTGGTTATATTTATAGTAGTGGTAGTTGTAGTGACTGGTTATAGTAGTGGTAGTGACTGGTTATAGTAGTGGTAGTGACTGGTTATAGTAGTGGTAGTGACTGGTTATAGTAGTGGTAGTGACTGGTTATAGTAGTGGTAGTGACTGGTTATAGTAGTGGTAGTGACTGGTTATAGTAATGGTAGTGTCTGGTTATAGTAGTGGTAGTGACTGGTTATAGTAAAGGTAGTGACTGGTTATAGTAGTGGTTGTGACTGGTTATAGTAGTGGTAGTGACTGGTTATAGTAGTGGTAGTGACTGGTTATAGTAGTGGTAGTGACTGGTTATAGTAATGGTAGTGACTGGTTATAGTAGTGGTAGTGGTAGTGACTGGTTATAGTAGAGGTAGTGTCTACAGTAGTAATGGTAGTGTCTGGTTATAGTAGTGGTAGTGACTGGTTATAGTTATAGTAGTGGTAGTGACTGGTTATAGTATTGGTAGTGTCTGGTTATAGTAGTGGTAGTGACTGGTTATAGTAGTGGTAGTGACTGGTTATAGTAGTGGTAGTGTCTGGTTATAGTAGTGGTAGTGACTGGTTATAGTAGTGGTAGTGACTGGTTATAGTAGTGGTAGTGACTGGTTATAGTAGTGGTCGTGACTGGTTATAGTAATGGTAGTGTCTGGTTATAGTAGTGGTAGTGACTGGTTATAGTAGTGGTAGTGACTGGTTATAGTAGTGGTAGTGACTGGTTATAGTAGTGGTAGTGACTGGTTATAGTAGTGGTAGTGACTGGTTATAGTAGTGGTAGTGACTGGTTATAGTAGTGGTAGTGACTGGTTATAGTAGTGGTAGTGACTGGTTATAGTAGTGGTAGTGACTGGTTATAGTTATAGTAGTGGTAGTGACTGGTTATAGTAGTGGTAGTGACTGGTTATAGTAGTGGTAGTGACTGGTTATAGTAGTGGTAGTGACTGGTTATAGTAGTGGTAGTGACTGGTTATAGTAGTGGTAGTGACTGGTTATAGTAGTGGTAGTGACTGGTTATAGTAATGGTAGTGTCTGGTTATAGTAATGGTAGTGACTGGTTATAGTAGTGGTAGTGACTGGTTATAGTAGTGGTAGTGACTGGTTATAGTAATGGTAGTGACTGGTTATAGTAGTGGTAGCGGTAGTGTCTACAGTAGTAATGGTAGTGTCTGGTTATAGTAGTGGTAGTGACTGGTTATAGTTATAGTAGTGGTAGTGACTGGTTATAGTAGTGGTAGTGACTGGTTATAGTAGTGGTAGTGTCTGGTTATAGTAATGGTAGTGACTGGTTATAGTAGTGGTAGTGACTGGTTATAGTTATAGTAGTGGTAGTGACTGGTTATAGTAGTGGTAGTGACTGGTTATAGTAGTGGTAGTGTCTGGTTATAGTAGTGGTAGTGACTGGTTATAGTAGTGGTAGTGACTGGTTATAGTAGTGGTAGTGACTGGTTATAGTAATGGTAGTGTCTGGTTATAGTAGTGGTAGTGACTGGTTATAGTAGTGGTAGTGACTGGTTATAGTAGTGGTAGTGACTGGTTATAGTAATGGTAGTGACTGGTTATAGTAGTGGTAGTGGTAGTGTCTACAGTAGTAATGGTAGTGTCTGGTTATAGTAGTGGTAGTGACTGGTTATAGTTATAGTAGTGGTAGTGACTGGTTATAGTTGTGGTAGTGACTGGTTATAGTAGTGGTAGTGTCTGGTTATAGTAATGGTAGTGACTGGTTATAGTAGTGGTAGTGACTGGTTATAGTAGTGGTAGTGACTGGTTATAGTAGTGGTAGTGACTGGTTATAGTAGTGGTAGTGAATGGTTATAGTAGTGGTAGTGACTGGTTATAGTAGTGGTAGTGACTGGTTATAGTAATGGTAGTGACTGGTTATAGTAGTGGTAGTGACTGGTTATAGTTATAGTAGTGGTAGTGACTGGTCATAGTAGTGGTAGTGACTGGTTATAGTAGTGGTAGTGACTGGTTATAGTAGTGGTAGTGACTGGTTATAGTAGTGGTAGTGACTGGTTATAGTAGTGGTAGTGTCTGGTTATAGTAGTGGTAGTGACTGGTTATAGTAGTGGTAGTGACTGGTTATAGTAGTGGTAGTGACTGGTTATAGTAATGGTAGTGTCTGGTTATAGTAATGGTAGTGACTGGTTATAGTAGTGGTAGTGACTGGTTATAGTAGTGGTAGTGACTGGTTATAGTAATGGTAGTGACTGGTTATAGTAGTGGTAGTGGTAGTGTCTACAGTAGTAATGGTAGTGTCTGGTTATAGTAGTGGTAGTGACTGGTTATAGTTATAGTAGTGGTAGTGACTGGTTATAGTTGTGGTAATGACTGGTTATAGTAGTGGTAGTGTCTGGTTATAGTAATGGTAGTGACTGGTTATAGTAGTGGTAGTGACTGGTTATAGTTATAGTAGTGGTAGTGACTGGTTATAGTAATGGTAGTGGTAGTGACTGGTTATAGTAGTGGTAGTGACTGGTTATAGTAGTGGTAGTGACTGGTTATAGTAATGGTAGTGACTGGTTATAGTAGTGGTAGTGACTGGTTATAGTAATGGTAGTGACTGGTTATAGTAGTGGTAGTGGTAGTGTCTACAGTAGTAATGGTAGTGTCTGGTTATAGTAGTGGTAGTGACTGGTTATAGTTATAGTAGTGGTAGTGACTGGTCATAGTAGTGGTAGTGACTGGTTATAGTAGTGGTAGTGACTGGTTATAGTAGTGGTAGTGACTGGTTATAGTAGTGGTAGTGTCTGGTTATAGTTGTGGTAGTGACTGGTTATAGTAGTGGTAGTGACTGGTTATAGTAGTGGTAGTGTCTGGTTATAGTAGTGGTAGTGACTGGTTATAGTAGTGGTAGTGACTGGTTATAGTAGTGGTAGTGTCTGGTTATAGTAGTGGTAGTGACTGGTTATAGTAGTGGTAGTGACTGGTTTTAGTAGTGGTTGTGTCTGGTTATTGTAGTGGTAGTGACTGGTTATAGTAGTGGTAGTGTCTGGTTATAGTAGTGGTAGTGTCTGGTTATAGTAGTGGTAGTGACTGGTTATAGTAGTGGTAGTGACTGGTTATAGTAGTGGTAGTGACTGGTTATAGTAGTGGTAGTGTCTGGTTATAGTAATGGTAGTGACTGGTTATAGTAGTGGTAGTGACTGGTTATAGTAGTGGTAGTGACTGGTTATATTTATAGTAGTGGTAGTGGTAGTGACTGGTTATAGTAGTGGTAGTGACTGGTTATAGTAGTGGTAGTGACTGGTTATAGTAGTGGTAGTGACTGGTTATAGTAGTGGTAGTGACTGGTTATAGTAGTGGTAGTGACTGGTTATAGTAGTGGTAGTGACTGGTTATAGTAATGGTAGTGTCTGGTTATAGTAGTGGTAGTGACTGGTTATAGTAAAGGTAGTGACTGGTTATAGTAGTGGTTGTGACTGGTTATAGTAGTGGTAGTGACTGGTTATAGTAATGGTAGTGACTGGTTATAGTAGTGGTAGTGACTGGTTATAGTAATGGTAGTGACTGGTTATAGTAGTGGTAGTGGTAGTGACTGGTTATAGTAGAGGTAGTGTCTACAGTAGTAATGGTAGTGTCTGGTTATAGTAGTGGTAGTGACTGGTTATAGTTATAGTAGTGGTAGTGACTGGTTATAGTAGTGGTAGTGTCTGGTTATAGTAGTGGTAGTGACTGGTTATAGTAGTGGTAGTGACTGGTTATAGTAGTGGTAGTGTCTGGTTATAGTAGTGGTAGTGACTGGTTATAGTAGTGGTAGTGACTGGTTATAGTAGTGGTAGTGACTGGTTATAGTAGTGGTCGTGACTGGTTATAGTAATGGTAGTGTCTGGTTATAGTAGTGGTAGTGACTGGTTATAGTAGTGGTAGTGACTGGTTATAGTAGTGGTAGTGACTGGTTATAGTAGTGGTAGTGACTGGTTATAGTAATGGTAGTGACTGGTTATAGTAATGGTAGTGACTGGTTATAGTAGTGGTAGTGACTGGTTATAGTAGTGGTAGTGACTGGTTATAGTAGTGGTAGTGACTGGTTATAGTTATAGTAGTGGTAGTGACTGGTTATAGTAGTGGTAGTGACTGGTTATAGTAGTGGTAGTGACTGGTTATAGTAGTGGTAGTGACTGGTTATAGTAGTGGTAGTGACTGGTTATAGTAGTGGTAGTGACTGGTTATAGTAATGGTAGTGTCTGGTTATAGTAATGGTAGTGACTGGTTATAGTAGTGGTAGTGACTGGTTATAGTAGTGGTAGTGACTGGTTATAGTAATGGTAGTGACTGGTTATAGTAGTGGTAGCGGTAGTGTCTACAGTAGTAATGGTAGTGTCTGGTTATAGTAGTGGTAGTGACTGGTTATAGTTATAGTAGTGGTAGTGACTGGTTATAGTAGTGGTAGTGACTGGTTATAGTAGTGGTAGTGTCTGGTTATAGTAATGGTAGTGACTGGTTATAGTAGTGGTAGTGACTGGTTATAGTTATAGTAGTGGTAGTGACTGGTTATAGTAATGGTAGTGGTAGTGACTGGTTATAGTAGTGGTAGTGACTGGTTATAGTTATAGTAGTGGTAGTGACTGGTTATAGTAATGGTAGTGGTAGTGACTGGTTATAGTAGTGGTAGTGACTGGTAATAGTTATAGTAGTGGTAGTGACTGCTTATAGAAGTGGTAGTGTCTGGTTATAGTAATGGTAGTGACTGGTTATAGTAGTGGTAGTGACTGGTTATAGTAGTGGTAGTGACTGGTTATAGTAATGGTAGTGACTGGTTATAGTAGTGGTAGTGACTGGTTATAGTAATGGTAGTGACTGGTTATAGTAGTGGTAGTGGTAGTGTCTACAGTAGTAATGGTAGTGTCTGGTTATAGTAGTGGTAGTGACTGGTTATAGTTATAGTAGTGGTAGTGACTGGTCATAGTAGTGGTAGTGACTGGTTATAGTAGTGGTAGTGACTGGTTATAGTAGTGGTAGTGACTGGTTATAGTAGTGGTAGTGACTGGTTATAGTAGTGGTAGTGACTGGTTATAGTAGTGGTAGTGACTGGTTATAGTAGTGGTAGTGTCTGGTTATAGTAGTGGTAGTGACTGGTTATAGTAGTGGTAGTGACTGGTTTTAGTAGTGGTAGTGTCTGGTTATTGTAGTGGTAGTGACTGGTTATAGTAGTGGTAGTGCCTGGTTATAGTAGTGGTAGTGTCTGGTTATAGTAGTGGTAGTGACTGGTTATAGTAGTGGTAGTGACTGGTTATAGTAGTGGTAGTGACTGGTTATAGTAGTGGTAGTGACTGGTTATAGTAGTGGTAGTGACTGGTTATAGTAGTGGTAGTGACTGGTTATAGTAGTGGTAGTGACTGGTTATAGTAGTGGTAGTGTCTGGTTATAGTAATGGTAGTGACTGGTTATAGTAGTGGTAGTGACTGGTTATAGTAGTGGTAGTGACTGGTTATATTTATAGTAGTGGTAGTGGTAGTGACTGGTTATAGTAGTGGTAGTGACTGGTTATAGTAGTGGTAGTGACTGGTTATAGTAGTGGTAGTGACTGGTTATAGTAGTGGTAGTGACTGGTTATAGTAGTGGTAGTGACTGGTTATAGTAGTGGTAGTGACTGGTTATAGTAATGGTAGTGACTGGTTATAGTAGTGGTAGTGGTAGTGACTGGTTATAGTAGTGGTAGTGTCTACAGTAGTAATGGTAGTGTCTGGTTATAGTAGTGGTAGTGACTGGTTATAGTTATAGTAGTGGTAGTGACTGGTTATAGTATTGGTAGTGTCTGGTTATAGTAGTGGTAGTGACTGGTTATAGTAGTGGTAGTGACTGGTTATAGTAGTGGTAGTGTCTGGTTATAGTAGTGGTAGTGACTGGTTATAGTAGTGGTAGTGACTGGTTATAGTAGTGGTAGTGACTGGTTATAGTAGTGGTAGTGACTGGTTATAGTAATGGTAGTGTCTGGTTATAGTAGTGGTAGTGACTGGTTATAGTAGTGGTAGTGACTGGTTATAGTAGTGGTAGTGACTGGTTATAGTAGTGGTAGTGTCTGGTTATAGTAGTGGTAGTGACTGGTTATAGTAGTGGTAGTGACTGGTTATAGTAGTGGTAGTGTCTGGTTATAGTAATGGTAGTGACTGGTTATAGTAGTGGTAGTGACTGGTTATAGTTATAGTAGTGGTAGTGACTGGTTATAGTAATGGTAGTGGTAGTGACTGGTTATAGTAGTGGTAGTGACTGGTTATAGTTATAGTAGTGGTAGTGACTGGTTATAGTAATGGTAGTGGTAGTGACTGGTTATAGTAGTGGTAGTGACTGGTAATAGTTATAGTAGTGGTAGTGACTGCTTATAGAAGTGGTAGTGTCTGGTTATAGTAATGGTAGTGACTGGTTATAGTAGTGGTAGTGACTGGTTATAGTAGTGGTAGTGACTGGTTATAGTAGTGGTAGTGACTGGTTATAGTAGCGGTAGTGACTGGTTATAGTAGTGGTAGTGACTGGTTATAGTAGTGGTAGTGTCTACAGTAGTAGTGGTAGTGACTGGTTATAGTAAAGGTAGTGACTGGTTATAGTAGTGGTAGTGACTGGTTATAGTAGTGGTAGTGACTGGTTATAGTAATGGTAGTGACTGGTTATAGTAGTGGTAGTGACTGGTTATAGTAATGGTAGTGACTGGTTATAGTAGTGGTAGTGGTAGTGTCTACAGTAGTAATGGTAGTGTCTGGTTATAGTAGTGGTAGTGACTGGTTATAGTTATAGTAGTGGTAGTGACTGGTCATAGTAGTGGTAGTGACTGGTTATAGTAGTGGTAGTGACTGGTTATAGTAGTGGTAGTGACTGGTTATAGTAGTGGTAGTGACTGGTTATAGTAGTGGTAGTGACTGGTTATAGTAGTGGTAGTGACTGGTTATAGTAGTGGTAGTGTCTGGTTATAGTAGTGGTAGTGACTGGTTATAGTAGTGGTAGTGACTGGTTTTAGTAGTGGTAGTGTCTGGTTATTGTAGTGGTAGTGACTGGTTATAGTAGTGGTAGTGCCTGGTTATAGTAGTGGTAGTGTCTGGTTATAGTAGTGGTAGTGACTGGTTATAGTAGTGGTAGTGACTGGTTATAGTAGTGGTAGTGACTGGTTATAGTAGTGGTAGTGACTGGTTATAGTAGTGGTAGTGACTGGTTATAGTAGTGGTAGTGACTGGTTATAGTAGTGGTAGTGACTGGTTATAGTAGTGGTAGTGACTGGTTATAGTAGTGGTAGTGACTGGTTATAGTAGTGGTAGTGACTGGTTATAGTAGTGGTAGTGACTGGTTATAGTAATGGTAGTGTCTGGTTATAGTAGTGGTAGTGTCTGGTTATAGTAGTGGTAGTGACTGGTTATAGTAGTGGTAGTGTCTGGTTATAGTAGTGGTAGTGACTGGTTATAGTAGTGGTAGTGACTGGTTATAGTAGTGGTAGTGACTGGTTATAGTAGTGGTAGTGACTGGTTATAGTAGTGGTAGTGACTGGTTATAGTAGTGGTAGTGACTGGTTATAGTAGTGGTAGTGACTGGTTATAGTAGTGGTAGTGTCTGGTTATAGTAGTGGTAGTGACTGGTTATAGTAGTGGTAGTGACTGGTTTTAGTAGTGGTAGTGTCTGGTTATAGTAGTGGTAGTGACTGGTTATAGTAGTGGTAGTGACTGGTTATAGTAGTGGTAGTGACTGGTTATAGTAGTGGTAGTGACTGGTTATAGTAGTGGTAGTGACTGGTTATAGTTATAGTAGTGGTAGTGACTGGTTATAGTAGTGGTAGTGACTGGTTATAGTAGTGGTAGTGTCGGGTTATAGTAGTGGTAGTGTCTGGTTATAGTAGTGGTAGTGACTGGTTATAGTAGTGGTAGTGACTGGTTATAGTAGTGGTAGTGTCTACAGTAGTAATGGTAGTGACTGGTTATAGTAGTGGTAGTGACTGGTTATAGTAGTGGTAGTGACTGGTTATAGAAGTGGTAGTGACTGGTTATAGTAGTGGTAGTGACTGGTTATAGTAGTGGTAGTGACTGGTTATAGTAGTGGTAGTGACTGGTTATAGTAGTGGTAGTGACTGGTTATAGTTATAGTAGTGGTAGTGACTGGTTATAGTAGTGGTAGTGACTGGTTATAGTAGTGGTAGTGACTGGTTATAGTAGTGGTAGTGACTGGTTATAGTAATGGTAGTGACTGGTTATAGTAGTGGTAGTGACTGGTTATAGTAGTGGTAGTGTCTGGTTATAGAAGTGGTAGTGACTGGTTATAGTAGTGGTAGTGACTGGTTATAGTAGTGGTAGTGACTGGTTATAGAAGTGGTAGTGACTGGTTATAGTAGTGGTAGTGACTGGTTATAGTAGTGGTAGTGACTGGTTATAGTAGTGGTAGTGACTGGTTATAGTAGTGGTAGTGACTGGTTATAGTAGTGGTAGTGACTGGTTATAGTAGTGGTAGTGACTGGTTATAGTAGTGGTAGTGTCTGGTTATAGTAGTGGTAGTGACTGGTTATAGTAGTGGTAGTGACTGGTTATAGTAGTGGTAGTGACTGGTTATAGTAGTGGTAGTGACTGGTTATAGTAGTGGTAGTGACTGGTTATAGTTATAGTAGTGCTAGTGACTGGTTATAGTAGCGGTAGTGACTGGTTATAGTAGTGGTAGTGTCTGGTTATAGTAGTGGTAGTGACTGGTTATAGTAATGGTAGTGTCTGGTTATAGTAGTGGTAGTGACTGGTTATAGTAGTGGTAGTGTCTGGTTATAGTAGTGGTAGTGACTGGTTATAGTAGTGGTAGTGACTGGTTATAGTAGTGGTAGTGTCTACAGTAGTAATGGTAGTGACTGGTTATAGTAGTGGTAGTGACTGGTTATAGTAGTGGTAGTGACTGGTTATAGTTATAGTAGTGGTAGTGACTGGTTATAGTAATGGTAGTGGTAGTGACTGGTTATAGTAGTGGTAGTGACTGGTAATAGTTATAGTAGTGGTAGTGACTGCTTATAGAAGTGGTAGTGTCTGGTTATAGTAATGGTAGTGACTGGTTATAGTAGTGGTAGTGACTGGTTATAGTAGTGGTAGTGACTGGTTATAGTAGTGGTAGTGAATGGTTATAGTAGTGGTAGTGACTGGTTATAGTAGTGGTAGTGACTGGTTATAGTAGTGGTAGTGTCTGGTTATAGTAGTGGTAGTGACTGGTTATAGTAGTGGTAGTGACTGGTTATAGTAGTGGTAGTGACTGGTTATAGTAGTGGTAGTGTCTGGTTATAGTAGTGGTAGTGTCTGGTTATAGTAGTGGTAGTGACTGGTTATAATAGTGGTAGTGACTGGTTATAGTAATGGTAGTGACTGGTTATAGTAGTGGTAGTGACTGGTTATAGTTATAGTAGTGGTAGTGTCTGGTTATAGTAGTGGTAGTGACTGGTTATAGAAGTGGTAGTGACTGGTTATAGTAGTGGTAGTGACTGGTTATAGTAGAGGTAGTGAATGGTTATAGTAGTGGTAGTGACTGGTTATAGTAGTGGTAGTGACTGGTTATAGTAGTTGTAGTGACTGGTTATAGAAGTGGTAGTGACTGGTTATAGTAGTGGTAGTGACTGCTTATAGTAGTGGTAGTGACTGGTTATAGTAGTGGTAGTGACTGGTTATAGTAGTGGTAGTGACTGGTTATAGTAGTGGTAGTGACTGGTTATAGTAGTGGTAGTGTCTGGTTATAGTAGTGGTAGTGACTGGTTATAGTAGTGGTAGTGACTGGTTTTAGTAGTGGTAGTGTCTGGTTATTGTAGTGGTAGTGACTGGTTATAGTAGTGGTAGTGACTGGTTATAGTAGTGGTAGTGTCTGGTTATAGTAGTGGTAGTGACTGGTTATAGTAGTGGTAGTGACTGGTTATAGTAGTGGTTGTGACTGGTTATAGTAGTGGTAGTGACTGGTTATAGTAATGGTAGTGACTGGTTATAGTAGTGGTAGTGACTGGTTATAGTAATGGTAGTGACTGGTTATAGTAGTGGTAGTGGTAGTGACTGGTTATAGTAGAGATAGTGTCTACAGTAGTAATGGTAGTGTCTGGTTATAGTAGTGGTAGTGACTGGTTATAGTTATAGTAGTGGTAGTGACTGGTTATAGTATTGGTAGTGTCTGGTTATAGTAGTGGTAGTGACTGGTTATAGTAGTGGTAGTGACTGGTTATAGTAGTGGTAGTGTCTGGTTATAGTAGTGGTAGTGACTGGTTATAGTAGTGGTAGTGACTGGTTATAGTAGTGGTAGTGACTGGTTATAGTAGTGGTAGTGACTGGTTATAGTAATGGTAGTGTCTGGTTATAGTAGTGGTAGTGACTGGTTATAGTAGTGGTAGTGACTGGTTATAGTAGTGGTAGTGACTGGTTATAGTAGTTGTAGTGACTGGTTATAGTAATGGTAGTGACTGGTTATAGTAATGGTACTGACTGGTTATAGTAGTGGTAGTGACTGGTTATAGTAGTGGTAGTGACTGGTTATAGTAGTGGTAGTGACTGGTTATAGTTATAGTAGTGGTAGTGACTGGTTATAGTAGTGGTAGTGACTGGTTATAGTAGTGGTAGTGACTTGTTATAGTAGTGGTAGTGACTGGTTATAGTAGTGGTAGTGACTGGTTATAGTAGTGGTAGTGACTGGTTATAGTAGTGGTAGTGACTGGTTATAGTAATGGTAGTGTCTGGTTATAGTAATGGTAGTGACTGGTTATAGTAGTGGTAGTGACTGGTTATAGTAGTGGTAGTGACTGGTTATAGTAATGGTAGTGACTGGTTATAGTAGTGGTAGTGGTAGTGTCTACAGTAGTAATGGTAGTGTCTGGTTATAGTAGTGGTAGTGACTGGTTATAGTTATAGTAGTGGTAGTGACTGGTTATAGTAGTGGTAGTGACTGGTTATAGTAGTGGTAGTGTCTGGTTATAGTAATGGTAGTGACTGGTTATAGTAGTGGTAGTGACTGGTAATAGTTATAGTAGTGGTAGTGACTGCTTATAGAAGTGGTAGTGTCTGGTTATAGTAATGGTAGTGACTGGTTATAGTAGTGGTAGTGACTGGTTATAGTAGTGGTAGTGACTGGTTATAGTAGTGGTAGTGACTGGTTATAGTAGCGGTAGTGACTGGTTATAGTAGTGGTAGTGACTGGTTATAGTAGTGGTAGTGTCTACAGTAGTAGTGGTAGTGACTGGTTATAGTAAAGGTAGTGACTGGTTATAGTAGTGGTAGTGACTGGTTATAGTAGTGGTAGTGACTGGTTATAGTAATGGTAGTGACTGGTTATAGTAGTGGTAGTGACTGGTTATAGTAATGGTAGTGACTGGTTATAGTAGTGGTAGTGGTAGTGTCTACAGTAGTAATGGTAGTGTCTGGTTATAGTAGTGGTAGTGACTGGTTATAGTTATAGTAGTGGTAGTGACTGGTCATAGTAGTGGTAGTGACTGGTTATAGTAGTGGTAGTGACTGGTTATAGTAGTGGTAGTGACTGGTTATAGTAGTGGTAGTGTCTGGTTATAGTTGTGGTAGTGACTGGTTATAGTAGTGGTAGTGACTGGTTATAGTAGTGGTAGTGTCTGGTTATAGTAGTGGTAGTGACTGGTTATAGTAGTGGTAGTGACTG
The DNA here is from genome assembly GCF_905237065.1 of Salmo salar. Lineage (NCBI taxonomy): Eukaryota > Metazoa > Chordata > Actinopteri > Salmoniformes > Salmonidae > Salmo > Salmo salar. The sequence continues at coordinate 73,513 of NW_025547609.1, forward strand.
GTTATAGTAGTGGTAGTGTCTGGTTATAGTAGTGGTAGTGACTGGTTATAGTAGTGGTAGTGACTGGTTTTAGTAGTGGTAGTGTCTGGTTATTGTAGTGGTAGTGACTGGTTATAGTAGTGGTAGTGTCTGGTTATAGTAGTGGTAGTGTCTGGTTATAGTAGTGGTAGTGACTGGTTATAGTAGTGGTAGTGACTGGTTATAGTAGTGGTAGTGACTGGTTATAGTAGTGGTAGTGTCTGGTTATAGTAATGGTAGTGACTGGTTATAGTAGTGGTAGTGACTGGTTATAGTAGTGGTAGTGACTGGTTATATTATAGTAGTGGTAGTGGTAGTGACTGGTTATAGTAGTGGTAGTGACTGGTTATAGTAGTGGTAGTGACTGGTTATAGTAGTGGTAGTGACTGGTTATAGTAGTGGTAGTGACTGGTTATAGTAGTGGTAGTGACTGGTTATAGTAGTGGTAGTGACTGGTTATAGTAATGGTAGTGTCTGGTTATAGTAGTGGTAGTGACTGGTTATAGTAAAGGTAGTGACTGGTTATAGTAGTGGTTGTGACTGGTTATAGTAGTGGTAGTGACTGGTTATAGTAATGGTAGTGACTGGTTATAGTAGTGGTAGTGACTGGTTATAGTAATGGTAGTGACTGGTTATAGTAGTGGTAGTGGTAGTGACTGGTTATAGTAGAGGTAGTGTCTACAGTAGTAATGGTAGTGTCTGGTTATAGTAGTGGTAGTGACTGGTTATAGTTATAGTAGTGGTAGTGACTGGTTATAGTATTGCTAGTGTCTGGTTATAGTAGTGGTAGTGACTGGTTATAGTAGTGGTAGTGACTGGTTATAGTAGTGGTAGTGTCTGGTTATAGTAGTGGTAGTGACTGGTTATAGTAGTGGTAGTGACTGGTTATAGTAGTGGTAGTGACTGGTTATAGTAGTGGTCGTGACTGGTTATAGTAATGGTAGTGTCTGGTTATAGTAGTGGTAGTGACTGGTTATAGTAGTGGTAGTGACTGGTTATAGTAGTGGTAGTGACTGGTTATAGTAGTGGTAGTGACTGGTTATAGTAATGGTAGTGACTGGTTATAGTAATGGTAGTGACTGGTTATAGTAGTGGTAGTGACTGGTTATAGTAGTGGTAGTGACTGGTTATAGTAGTGGTAGTGACTGGTTATAGTTATAGTAGTGGTAGTGACTGGTTATAGTAGTGGTAGTGACTGGTTATAGTAGTGGTAGTGACTGGTTATAGTAGTGGTAGTGACTGGTTATAGTAGTGGTAGTGACTGGTTATAGTAATGGTAGTGTCTGGTTATAGTAATGGTAGTGACTGGTTATAGTAGTGGTAGTGACTGGTTATAGTAGTGGTAGTGACTGGTTATAGTAATGGTAGTGACTGGTTATAGTAGTGGTAGCGGTAGTGTCTACAGTAGTAATGGTAGTGTCTGGTTATAGTAGTGGTAGTGACTGGTTATAGTTATAGTAGTGGTAGTGACTGGTTATAGTAGTGGTAGTGACTGGTTATAGTAGTGGTAGTGTCTGGTTATAGTAATGGTAGTGACTGGTTATAGTAGTGGTAGTGACTGGTTATAGTTATAGTAGTGGTAGTGACTGGTTATAGTAATGGTAGTGGTAGTGACTGGTTATAGTAGTGGTAGTGACTGGTTATAGTTATAGTAGTGGTAGTGACTGGTTATAGTAATGGTAGTGGTAGTGACTGGTTATAGTAGTGGTAGTGACTGGTAATAGTTATAGTAGTGGTAGTGACTGCTTATAGAAGTGGTAGTGTCTGGTTATAGTAATGGTAGTGACTGGTTATAGTAGTGGTAGTGACTGGTTATAGTAGTGGTAGTGACTGGTTATAGTAGTGGTAGTGACTGGTTATAGTAGCGGTAGTGACTGGTTATAGTAGTGGTAGTGACTGGTTATAGTAGTGGTAGTGTCTACAGTAGTAGTGGTAGTGACTGGTTATAGTAAAGGTAGTGACAGGTTATAGTAGTGGTAGTGACTGGTTATAGTAGTGGTAGTGACTGGTTATAGTAATGGTAGTGACTGGTTATAGTAGTGGTAGTGACTGGTTATAGTAATGGTAGTGACTGGTTATAGTAGTGGTAGTGGTAGTGTCTACAGTAGTAATGGTAGTGTCTGGTTATAGTAGTGGTAGTGACTGGTTATAGTTATAGTAGTGGTAGTGACTGGTCATAGTAGTGGTAGTGACTGGTTATAGTAGTGGTAGTGACTGGTTATAGTAGTGGTAGTGACTGGTTATAGTAGTGGTAGTGACTGGTTATAGTAGTGGTAGTGACTGGTTATAGTAGTGGTAGTGACTGGTTATAGTAGTGGTAGTGTCTGGTTATAGTAGTGGTAGTGACTGGTTATAGTAGTGGTAGTGACTGGTTTTAGTAGTGGTAGTGTCTGGTTATTGTAGTGGTAGTGACTGGTTATAGTAGTGGTAGTGCCTGGTTATAGTAGTGGTAGTGTCTGGTTATAGTAGTGGTAGTGACTGGTTATAGTAGTGGTAGTGACTGGTTATAGTAGTGGTAGTGACTGGTTATAGTAGTGGTAGTGACTGGTTATAGTAGTGGTAGTGACTGGTTATAGTAGTGGTAGTGACTGGTTATAGTAGTGGTAGTGACTGGTTATAGTAGTGGTAGTGTCTGGTTATAGTAATGGTAGTGACTGGTTATAGTAGTGGTAGTGACTGGTTATAGTAGTGGTAGTGACTGGTTATATTTATAGTAGTGGTAGTGGTAGTGACTGGTTATAGTAGTGGTAGTGACTGGTTATAGTAGTGGTAGTGACTGGTTATAGTAGTGGTAGTGACTGGTTATAGTAGTGGTAGTGACTGGTTATAGTAGTGGTAGTGACTGGTTATAGTAATGGTAGTGTCTGGTTATAGTAGTGGTAGTGTCTGGTTATAGTAGTTGTAGTGACTGGTTATAGTAGTGGTAGTGTCTGGTTATAGTAGTGGTAGTGACTGGTTATAGTAGTGGTAGTGACTGGTTATAGTAGTGGTAGTGACTGGTTATAGTAGTGGTAGTGACTGGTTATAGTAGTGGTAGTGACTGGTTATAGTTATAGTAGTGGTAGTGACTGGTTATAGTAGTGGTAGTGACTGGTTATAGTAGTGGTAGTGTCTGGTTATAGTAGTGGTAGTGTCTGGTTATAGTAGTGGTAGTGTCTGGTTATAGTAGTGGTAGTGACTGGTTATAGTAGTGGTAGTGACTGGTTATAGTAGTGGTAGTGTCTACGGTAGTAATGGTAGTGACTGGTTATAGTAGTGGTAGTGACTGGTTATAGTAGTGGTAGTGACTGGTTATAGAAGTGGTAGTGACTGGTTATAGTAGTGGTAGTGACTGGTTATAGTAGTGGTAGTGACTGGTTATAGTAGTGGTAGTGACTGGTTATAGTAGTGGTAGTGACTGGTTATAGTTATAGTAGTGGTAGTGACTGGTTATAGTAGTGGTAGTGACTGGTTATAGTAGTGGTAGTGACTGGTTATAGTAATGGTAGTGACTGGTTATAGTAATGGTAGTGACTGGTTATAGTAGTGGTAGTGACTGGTTATAGTAGTGGTAGTGTCTGGTTATAGAAGTGGTAGTGACTGGTTATAGTAGTGGTAGTGACTGGTTATAGTAGTGGTAGTGACTGGTTATAGTAGTGGTAGTGACTGGTTATAGTAGTGGTAGTGACTGGTTATAGTTATAGTAGTGGTAGTGTCTGGTTATAGTAGTGGTAGTGACTGGTTATAGTAGTGGTAGTGACTGGTTATAGTAGTGGTAGTGACTGGTTATAGTAGTGGTAGTGTCTGGTTATAGTAATGGTAGTGACTGGTTATAGTAGTGGTAGTGACTGGTTATAGTAGTGGTAGTGACTGGTTATATTTATAGTAGTGGTAGTGGTAGTGACTGGTTATAGTAGTGGTAGTGACTGGTTATAGTAGTGGTAGTGACTGGTTATAGTAGTGGTAGTGACTGGTTATAGTAGTGGTAGTGACTGGTTATAGTAGTGGTAGTGACTGGTTATAGTAGTGGTAGTGACTGGTTATAGTAATGGTAGTGTCTGGTTATAGTAGTGGTAGTGACTGGTTATAGTAAAGGTAGTGACTGGTTATAGTAGTGGTTGTGACTGGTTATAGTAGTGGTAGTGACTGGTTATAGTAATGGTAGTGACTGGTTATAGTAGTGGTAGTGTCTGGTTATAGTAATGGTAGTGACTGGTTATAGTAGTGGTAGTGACTGGTTATAGTAGTGGTAGTGACTGGTTATATTTATAGTAGTGGTAGTGGTAGTGACTGGTTATAGTAGTGGTAGTGACTGGTTATAGTAGTGGTAGTGACTGGTTATAGTAGTGGTAGTGACTGGTTATAGTAGTGGTAGTGACTGGTTATAGTAGTGGTAGTGACTGGTTATAGTAGTGGTAGTGACTGGTTATAGTAATGGTAGTGTCTGGTTATAGTAGTGGTAGTGTCTGGTTATAGTAGTTGTAGTGACTGGTTATAGTAGTGGTAGTGTCTGGTTATAGTAGTGGTAGTGACTGGTTATAGTAGTGGTAGTGACTGGTTATAGTAGTGGTAGTGACTGGTTATAGTAGTGGTAGTGACTGGTTATAGTAGTGGTAGTGACTGGTTATAGTTATAGTAGTGGTAGTGACTGGTTATAGTAGTGGTAGTGACTGGTTATAGTAGTGGTAGTGTCTGGTTATAGTAGTGGTAGTGTCTGGTTATAGTAGTGGTAGTGTCTGGTTATAGTAGTGGTAGTGACTGGTTATAGTAGTGGTAGTGACTGGTTATAGTAGTGGTAGTGTCTACAGTAGTAATGGTAGTGACTGGTTATAGTAGTGGTAGTGACTGGTTATAGTAGTGGTAGTGACTGGTTATAGAAGTGGTAGTGACTGGTTATAGTAGTGGTAGTGACTGGTTATAGTAGTGGTAGTGACTGGTTATAGTAGTGGTAGTGACTGGTTATAGTAGTGGTAGTGACTGGTTATAGTTATAGTAGTGGTAGTGACTGGTTATAGTAGTGGTAGTGACTGGTTATAGTAGTGGTAGTGACTGGTTATAGTAATGGTAGTGACTGGTTATAGTAATGGTAGTGACTGGTTATAGTAGTGGTAGTGACTGGTTATAGTAGTGGTAGTGTCTGGTTATAGAAGTGGTAGTGACTGGTTATAGTAGTGGTAGTGACTGGTTATAGTAGTGGTAGTGACTGGTTATAGTAGTGGTAGTGACTGGTTATAGTAGTGGTAGTGACTGGTTATAGTTATAGTAGTGGTAGTGTCTGGTTATAGTAGTGGTAGTGACTGGTTATAGTAGTGGTAGTGACTGGTTATAGTAGTGGTAGTGACTGGTTATAGTAGTGGTAGTGTCTGGTTATAGTAATGGTAGTGACTGGTTATAGTAGTGGTAGTGACTGGTTATAGTAGTGGTAGTGACTGGTTATATTTATAGTAGTGGTGTGACTGGTTATAGTAGTGGTAGTGACTGGTTATAGTAGTGGTAGTGACTGGGTTATAGTAGTGGTAGTGACTGGTTATAAATGGTAGTGGTAGTGACTGGTTATAGTAGTGGTAGTGACTGGTAATAGTTATAGTAGTGGTAGTGACTGGTTATAGTAGTGGTAGTGACTGGTTATAGTAATGGTAGTGACTGGTTATAGTAGTGGTAGTGACTGGTTATAGTAGTGGTAGTGACTGGTTATAGTAGTGGTAGTGACTGGTTATAGTAGCGGTAGTGACTGGTTATAGTAGTGGTAGTGACTGGTTAGTAGTAGTGGTAGTGACTGGTTATAGTAGTGGTAGTGACTGGTTATAGTAGTGGTAGTGACTGGTTATAGTAGTGGTAGTGACTGGTTATAGTAATGGTAGTGACTGGTTATAGTAGTGGTAGTGACTGGTTATAGTAATGGTAGTGACTGGTTATAGTAGTGGTAGTGGTAGTGTCTACAGTAGTAATGGTAGTGTCTGGTTATAGTAGTGGTAGTGACTGGTTATAGTTATAGTAGTGGTAGTGACTGGTCATAGTAGTGGTAGTGACTGGTTATAGTAGTGGTAGTGACTGGTTATAGTAGTGGTAGTGACTGGTTATAGTAGTGGTAGTGACTGGTTATAGTAGTGGTAGTGACTGGTTATAGTAGTGGTAGTGTCTGGTTATAGTAGTGGTAGTGACTGGTTATAGTAGTGGTAGTGACT
>NW_025547610.1:0-30000 GCF_905237065.1 Salmo salar
GTAGAGACCAGTAGAGACCAGTAGAGACCAGTAGAGACCAGTAGAGACCAGTAGAGACCGAGTGGAGACCAGTAGAGACCAGTAGAGACCAGTAGAGACCAGTAGAGACCAGTAGAGACCAGTAGAGACCAGTAGAGACCAGTAGAGACCAGTAGAGACCGAGTGGAGACCAGTAGGCTGTTGCTGAACGAACTTCCAGCATGTCGCTGATTGACTGAGTGGCCAAGAGAGACCAGGAAATATTCACAGTGAACACTGACCTTTCATTTAACCTTTATCAAAGCAGGAAACACCCCTTGAGGTTTTGAAACCTCTATTGTGAGCTTTTAACTGACCTTCACAGATCAGACCGTACTAAATCCCCCGGGAGATTAAATGAAATCTAGGTGGATTTACAACTCGGACTATCATTTCTGTCATGTCAGATATGTCAGCGTGCGACGTTAGAGGGGACGGCCATCAGCAAGGGAGAGAGGAAGTGGCGAGCAGAGGAGGAGTCTGAGATGTCCTCCAGGCATTGGCCTGGAGGATGTTCAAGGTATAGGTCACATGATGCCATCCCCTCTTCCCTACATCCCAGAATAAACGTCATGAATGACCACAGTAAAGGATAGCCAGGGTTCTGTTTTGGGACGCTGTGCGTTCAGCGGGAACGTGTGAGGGAGGCTGTGAGGGACGCTGGGTGTTCAGCGGGAACGTGTGAGGGACGCTGTGTGTTCAGCAGAACGTGTGAGGGACGCTGTGAGGGACGCTGTGAGGGACGCTGTGAGTTCAGCAGAACGTGTAAGGGATGCTGTGTGTTCAGCGGGAACGTGTGAGGGACGCTGTGAGGGACACTGTGTGTTCAGCGGAGCGTGTGAGGGACGCTGTGTGTTCAGCGGAGCGTGTGAGGGATGCTGTGTGTTCAGCAGAACGTGTGAGGGACGCTGTGAGGGACGCTGTGTGTTCAGCAGAACGTGTGAGGGACGCTGTGTGTTCAGCAGAACGTGTGAGGGACGCTGTGAGGGACGCTGTGAGGGACGCTGTGTGTTCAGCAGAACGTGTGAGGGATGCTGTGTGTTCAGCAGAACGTGTGAGGGACGCTGTGAGGGACGCTGTGAGGGACGGTGTGTGTTCAGCAGAACGTGTGAGGGACGCTGTGAGGGACGCTGTGTGTTCAGCAGAACATGTGAGGGACGCTGTGTGTTCAGCAGAACGTGTGAGGGACGCTGTGAGGGACGCTGTGAGGGACGCTGTGAGGGACGCTGTGAGGGACGGAGAGACGGAGGGACGGAGGTAGGGAGGGACGGAGGGACGGAAGGACGGAGAGACGGAGAGACGGAAGGACGGAGGAACGGAGGGACGGAGGGACGGAAGGACAGAGGGAGGAGGGATGGAGGGACGGAAGGACGGAGGGACGGAGGGACGGAGGTAGGGAGGGACGGAGGGACGGAAGGACGGAGAGACGGAGAGACGGAGAGACGGAAGGACGGAGGGACGGAGGGACGGAAGGACAGAGGGACGGAGGGACGGAGGGACGGAAGGACAGAGGGAGGAGGGACGGAGGGACGGAGAGACAGAGGGAGGAGGGACGGAGGGACGGAGAGACGGAGGGACGGAGGTAGGGAGGGACGGAGGGACGGAAGGACGGAGAGACGGAGAGACGGAAGGACGGAGGGACGGAGGGACGGAGGGACGGAGAGACGGAGGGACGGAAGGACAGAGGGACGGAGGGACGGAGGGACGGAAGGACAGAGGGAGGAGGGACGGAGGGACGGAGAGACAGAGGGAGGAGGGACGGAGGGACGGAGAGACAGAGGGAGGAGGGACGGAGGGACGGAGAGACGGAGGGAGCAGAGCAGAGCTGAGGTAGTCTAAATCAGCTCAGAGCTAGTGTTGATGGTGTACCTGCACAGCTTTGACCTGGTCCGGCAGGCTGGCAGCCCGGCCCGCTCCCTCTCCGCACGCTGACTGCCTGATCCAGTCCTGCCCAGGCTGAGTAATGACTGTATGACTGCGGGAAGGTTGTGGCCAAAACACAACAGCCTTCAGATGCTCATTGAGACTTCAACCCCTTCCACAGTTCATCACGACCCACAGGTAACTCCAGTAAACAGATGAGGAAAAACATTGAATTAATTCCACCTCTTACCACAGAGGGATCTGACTAAGAGGCTAGCAAGGTGGAGACCATCACAGACACGTTGGAAGTATTTACATTGGCTGAACAAACGTTACGTCACAGCTCTGATTTGGAATGGAAACTGTATGGTTGTTCTGCTAAAGCAATTAGCTGGATGATTTTAACGTGGCTTCTGAAAACAACAACTTGGAGTCAATGGGCCCTACACATATGGCTCAGCTGGGAGTCCTGAACCCGCAGCCCACAACCTGAACCTGTAGCCCACAACCTGAACCTGCAGCCCACAACCTGAACCTGCAGCCCACAACCTGAACCTGCAGCCCACAACCTGAACCTGCAGCCCACAACCTGAACCTGCAGCCCACAACCTGAACCTGCAGCCCACAACCTGAACCTGCAGCCCACAACCTGAACCTGCAGCCCACAACCTGAACCTGCAGCCCACAACCTGAACCTGCAGCCCACAACCTGAACCTGCAGCTCACAACCTGAACCTGCAGCTCACAACCTGAACCTGCAGCCCACAACCTGAACCTGTAGCCCACAACCTGAACCTGTAGCCCACAACCTGAACCTGTAGCCCACAACCTGAACCTGCAGCCCACAACCTGAACCTGCAGCCCACAACCTGAACCTGTAGCCCACAACCTGAACCTGCAGCCCACAACCTGAACCTGCAGCCCACAACCTGAACCTGCAGCTCACAACCTGAACCTGCAGCCCACAACCTGAACCTGCAGCTCACAACCTGAACCTGCAGCCCACAACCTGAACCTGCAGCTCACAACCTGAACCTGCAGCCCACAACCTGAACCTGCAGCCCACAACCTGAACCTGAACCTGCAGCCCACAACCTGAACCTGCAGCCCACAACCTGAACCTGCAGCCCACAACCTGAACCTGCAGCCCACAACCTGAACCTGAACCTTCAGCCCACAACCTGAACCTGCAGCCCACAACCTGAACCTGCAGCCCACAACCTGAACCTGCAGCCCACAACCTGAACCTGCAGCCCACAACCTGAACCTGCAGCCCACAACCTGAACCTGTAGCCCACAACCTGAACCTGCAGCCCACAACCTGAACCTGCAGCCCACAACCTGAACCTGAACCTGCAGCCCACAACCTGAACCTGCAGCCCACAACCTGAACCTGCAGCCCACAACCTGAACCTGCAGCCCACAACCTGAACCTGCAGCCCACAACCTGAACCTGCAGCCCACAACCTGAACCTGCAGCCCACAACCTGAACCTGCAGCCCACAACCTGAACCTGCAGCCCACAACCTGAACCTGCAGCCCACAACCTGAACCTGAACCTGCAGCCCACAACCTGAACCTGCAGCCCACAACCTGAACCTGCAGCCCACAACCTGAACCTGCAGCCCACAACCTGAACCTGCAGACCAGGAGTGTAGTAGGGGTGTAGGGGTGTAGTAGGGGTGTAGTAGGAGTGTACTAGGGGTGTAGTAGGAGTGTACTGGGGGTGTAGGGGTGGTGCGTGGGAAGCTGTAATTCAGTGTTCTGATGGGAGACAGGCTGACAGGGAAGACTTCACTACATTATCCTAATAATGTGTTTATTCGCTAAGTCAGGGTTAGTTAACAACTGAACCAGGCTTAATAATGTGTTTATTCGCTAAGTCAGGCTTAGTTAACAACTGAACCAGGCTTAATAATGTGTTTATTCGCTAAGTCAGGCTTAGTTAACAACTGAACCAGGCTTAATAATGTGTTTATTCGCTAAGTCAGGCTTAGTTAACAACTTAGTAGATGAGTTTAGCCTTTGGCTGATTGGACAGCTTTATCCCAACCTTTAATGCACTATATTTCTGAACAAGACATATTCTTTCAGAGGCATTGAGTGAGAGCAGTCCAGCCTCAGTTATATTTCCTTTAAAAAACAAAAAAACACTACGTTTTTAAGTGTATTCCACCCATGCTCCACCAAGGTTTTACAGCACCACAATGCCTATTCCACCCATGCTCCACCAAGGTTTTACAGCACCACAATGCCTATTCCACCCATGCTCCACCAAGGTTTTGCAGCACCACAAAGCCTATTCCACCCATGCTCCACCAAGGTTTTCCAGCACCACAATGCCTATTGCACCCATGCTCCACCAAGGTTTTACAGCACCACAATGCCTATTCCACCCATGCTCCACCAAGGTTTTACAGCACCACAATGCCTATTCCACCCCATGCTCTACCAAGGTTTTACAGCACCACAATGCCTATTCCACCCCATGCTCCACCAAGGTTTTCCAGCACCACAATGCCTATTCCACCCATGCTCCACCAAGGTTTTACAGCACCACAATGCCTATTCCACCCATGCTCCACCAAGGTTTTCCAGCACCACAATGCCTGTTCCACCCCATGCTCCACCAAGGTTTTCCAGCACCACAATGCCTATTCCACCCATGCTCCACCAAGGTTTTCCAGCACCACAATGCCTATTCCACCCATGCTCCACCAAGGTTTTACAGCACCACAATGCCTATTCCACCCATGCTCCACCAAGGTTTTCCAGCACCACAATGCCTATTCCACCCATGCTCCACCAAGGTTTTACAGCACCACAATGCCTATTCCACCCATGCTCCACCAAGGTTTTACAGCACCACAATGCCTATTCCACCCATGCTCCACCAAGGTTTTCCAGCACCACAATGCCTATTCCACCCATGCTCCACCAAGGTTTTCCAGCACCACAATGCCTATTCCACCCATGCTCCACCAAGGTTTTCCAGCACCACAATGCCTATTCCACCCATGCTCCACCAAGGTTTTCCAGCACCACAATGCCTATTCCACCCCATGCTCCACCAAGGTTTTCCAGCACCACAATGCCTATTCCACCCATGTTCTACCAAGGTTTTCCAGCACCACAATGCCTATTCCACCCATGCTCTACCAAGGTTTTCCAGCACCACAATGCCTATTCCACCCATGCTCCACCAAGGTTTTCCAGCACCACAATGCCTATTCCACCCATGCTCCACCAAGGTTTTACAGCACCACAATGCCTATTCCACCCATGCTCCACCAAGGTTTTACAGCACCACAATGCCTATTCCACCCATGCTTCACCAAGGTTTTACAGCACCACAATGCCTATTCCACCCATGTTCCACCAAGGTTTTACAGCACCACAATGCCTATTCCAACCCATGCTCCACCAAGGTTTTCCAGCACCACAATGCCTATTCCACCCCATGCTCCACCAAGGTTTTCCAGCACCACAATGCCTATTCCACCCAATGCTCTGTCAAGGTTTTCCAGCACCACAATGCCTATTCCACCCATGCTCCACCAAGGTTTTCCAGCACCACAATGCCTATTCCACCCATGCTCCACCAAGGTTTTCCAGCACCACAATGCCTATTCCACCCATGCTCCACCAAGGTTTTCCAGCACCACAATGCCTATTCCACCCATGCTCCACCAAGGTTTTCCAGCACCACAATGCCTATTCCACCCATGCTCCACCAAGGTTTTCCAGCACCACAATGCCTATTCCACCCATGCTCCACCAAGGTTTTACAGCACCACAATGCCTATTCCACCCATGCTCCACCAAGGTTTTCCAGCACCACAATGCCTATTCCACCCATGCTCCACCAAGGTTTTCCAGCACCACAATGCCTATTGCACCCATGCTCCACCAAGGTTTTACAGCACCACAATGCCTATTCCACCCATGCTCCACCAAGGTTTTACAGCACCACAATGCCTATTCCACCCCATGCTCTACCAAGGTTTTACAGCACCACAATGCCTATTCCACCCCATGCTCCACCAAGGTTTTCCAGCACCACAATGCCTATTCCACCCATGCTCCACCAAGGTTTTACAGCACCACAATGCCTATTCCACCCATGCTCCACCAAGGTTTTCCAGCACCACAATGCCTGTTCCACCCCATGCTCCACCAAGGTTTTCCAGCACCACAATGCCTATTCCACCCATGCTCCACCAAGGTTTTCCAGCACCACAATGCCTATTCCACCCATGCTCCACCAAGGTTTTACAGCACCACAATGCCTATTCCACCCATGTTCCACCAAGGTTTTCCAGCACCACAATGCCTATTCCACCCATGCTCCACCAAGGTTTTACAGCACCACAATGCCTATTCCACCCATGCTCCACCAAGGTTTTACAGCACCACAATGCCTATTCCACCCATGCTCCACCAAGATTTTCCAGCACCACAATGCCTATTCCACCCATGCTCCACCAAGGTTTTCCAGCACCACAATGCCTATTCCACCCATGCTCCACCAAGGTTTTCCAGCACCACAATGCCTATTCCACCCATGCTCCACCAAGGTTTTCCAGCACCACAATGCCTATTCCACCCCATGCTCCACCAAGGTTTTCCAGCACCACAATGCCTATTCCACCCATGTTCTACCAAGGTTTTCCAGCACCACAATGCCTATTCCACCCATGCTCTACCAAGATTTTCCAGCACCACAATGCCTATTCCACCCATGCTCCACCAAGGTTTTCCAGCACCACAATGCCTATTCCACCCATGCTCCACCAAGGTTTTACAGCACCACAATGCCTATTCCACCCATGCTCCACCAAGGTTTTACAGCACCACAATGCCTATTCCACCCATGCTCCACCAAGGTTTTACAGCACCACAATGCCTATTCCACCCATGTTCCACCAAGGTTTTACAGCACCACAATGCCTATTCCAACCCATGCTCCACCAAAGTTTTCCAGCACCACAATGCCTATTCCACCCCATGCGCCACCAAGGTTTTCCAGCACCACAATGCCTATTCCAACCCATGCTCCACCAAAGTTTTCCAGCACCACAATGCCTATTCCACCCATGCTCCACCAAGGTTTTCCAGCACCACAATGCCTATTCCACCCATGCTCCACCAAGGTTTTCCAGCACCACAATGCCTATTCCACCCATGCTCCACCAAGGTTTTCCAGCACCACAATGCCTATTCCACCCATGCTCCACCAAGGTTTTCCAGCACCACAATGCCTATTCCACCCATGCTCCACCAAGGTTTTACAGCACCACAATGCCTATTCCACCCATGCTCCACCAAGGTTTTCCAGCACCACAATGCCTATTCCACCCATGCTCCACCAAGGTTTTACAGCACCACAATGCCTATTCCACCCATGCTCCACCAAGGTTTTCCAGCACCACAATGCCTATTCCACCCATGCTCCACCAAGGTTTTACAGCACCACAATGCCTATTCCACCCCATGCTCCACCAAGGTTTTACAGCACCACTATGCCTATTCCACCCATGCTCCACCAAGGTTTTACAGCACCACAATGCCTATTCCACCCATGCTCCACCAAGGTTTTCCAGCACCACAATGCCTATTCCACCCATGCTCCACCAAGGTTTTCCAGCACCACAATGCCTATTCCACCCATGCTCCACCAAGGTTTTCCAGAACCACAATGCCTATTCCACCCCATGCTCCACCAAGGTTTTCCAGCACCACAATGCCTATTCCACCCATGTTCTACCAAGGTTTTCCAGCACCACAATGCCTATTCCACCCATGCTCTACCAAGATTTTCCAGCACCACAATGCCTATTCCACCCATGCTCCACCAAGGTTTTCCAGCACCACAATGCCTATTCCACCCATGCTCCACCAAGGTTTTACAGCACCACAATGCCTATTCCACCCATGCTCCACCAAGGTTTTACAGCACCACAATGCCTATTCCACCCATGCTCCACCAAGGTTTTACAGCACCACAATGCCTATTCCACCCATGTTCCACCAAGGTTTTACAGCACCACAATGCCTATTCCAACCCATGCTCCACCAAAGTTTTCCAGCACCACAATGCCTATTCCACCCCATGCTCCACCAAGGTTTTCCAGCACCACAATGCCTATTCCACCCAATGCTCTGTCAAGGTTTTCCAGCACCACAATGCCTATTCCACCCATGCTCCACCAAGGTTTTCCAGCACCACAATGCCTATTCCACCCATGCTCCACCAAGGTTTTCCAGCACCACAATGCCTATTCCACCCATGCTCCACCAAGGTTTTCCAGCACCACAATGCCTATTCCACCCATGCTCCACCAAGGTTTTCCAGCACCACAATGCCTATTCCACCCATGCTCCACCAAGGTTTTCCAGCACCACAATGCCTATTCCACCCATGCTCCACCAAGGTTTTACAGCACCACAATGCCTATTCCACCCATGCTCCACCAAGGTTTTCCAGCACCACAATGCCTATTCCACCCATGCTCCACCAAGGTTTTCCAGCACCACAATGCCTATTGCACCCATGCTCCACCAAGGTTTTACAGCACCACAATGCCTATTCCACCCATGCTCCACCAAGGTTTTACAGCACCACAATGCCTATTCCACCCCATGCTCTACCAAGGTTTTACAGCACCACAATGCCTATTCCACCCCATGCTCCACCAAGGTTTTCCAGCACCACAATGCCTATTCCACCCATGCTCCACCAAGGTTTTACAGCACCACAATGCCTATTCCACCCATGCTCCACCAAGGTTTTCCAGCACCACAATGCCTGTTCCACCCCATGCTCCACCAAGGTTTTCCAGCACCACAATGCCTATTCCACCCATGCTCCACCAAGGTTTTCCAGCACCACAATGCCTATTCCACCCATGCTCCACCAAGGTTTTACAGCACCACAATGCCTATTCCACCCATGTTCCACCAAGGTTTTCCAGCACCACAATGCCTATTCCACCCATGCTCCACCAAGGTTTTACAGCACCACAATGCCTATTCCACCCATGCTCCACCAAGGTTTTACAGCACCACAATGCCTATTCCACCCATGCTCCACCAAGATTTTCCAGCACCACAATGCCTATTCCACCCATGCTCCACCAAGGTTTTCCAGCACCACAATGCCTATTCCACCCATGCTCCACCAAGGTTTTCCAGCACCACAATGCCTATTCCACCCATGCTCCACCAAGGTTTTCCAGCACCACAATGCCTATTCCACCCCATGCTCCACCAAGGTTTTCCAGCACCACAATGCCTATTCCACCCATGTTCTACCAAGGTTTTCCAGCACCACAATGCCTATTCCACCCATGCTCTACCAAGGTTTTCCAGCACCACAATGCCTATTCCACCCATGCTCCACCAAGGTTTTCCAGCACCACAATGCCTATTCCACCCATGCTCCACCAAGGTTTTACAGCACCACAATGCCTATTCCACCCATGCTCCACCAAGGTTTTACAGCACCACAATGCCTATTCCACCCATGCTCCACCAAGGTTTTACAGCACCACAATGCCTATTCCACCCATGTTCCACCAAGGTTTTACAGCACCACAATGCCTATTCCAACCCATGCTCCACCAAAGTTTTCCAGCACCACAATGCCTATTCCACCCCATGCGCCACCAAGGTTTTCCAGCACCACAATGCCTATTCCAACCCATGCTCCACCAAGGTTTTCCAGCACCACAATGCCTATTCCACCCATGCTCCACCAAGGTTTTCCAGCACCACAATGCCTATTCCACCCATGCTCCACCAAGGTTTTCCAGCACCACAATGCCTATTCCACCCATGCTCCACCAAGGTTTTCCAGCACCACAATGCCTATTCCACCCATGCTCCACCAAGGTTTTCCAGCACCACAATGCCTATTCCACCCATGCTCCACCAAGGTTTTACAGCACCACAATGCCTATTCCACCCATGCTCCACCAAGGTTTTCCAGCACCACAATGCCTATTCCACCCATGCTCCACCAAGGTTTTACAGCACCACAATGCCTATTCCACCCATGCTCCACCAAGGTTTTCCAGCACCACAATGCCTATTCCACCCATGCTCCACCAAGGTTTTACAGCACCACAATGCCTATTCCACCCCATGCTCCACCAAGGTTTTACAGCACCACAATGCCTATTCCACCCATGCTCCACCAAGGTTTTACAGCACCACAATGCCTATTCCACCCATGCTCTACCAAGGTTTTCCAGCACCACTATGCCTATTCCACCCATGCTCCACCAAGGTTTTCCAGCACCACAATGCCTATTCCACCCATGCTCCACCAAGGTTTTACAGCACCACAATGCCTATTCCACCCATGCTCCACCAAGGTTTTCCAGCACCACAATGCCTATTCCACCCATGCTCCACCAAGGTTTTACAGCACCACAATGCCTATTCCACCCATGCTCCACCAAGGTTTTCCAGCACCACAATGCCTATTCCACCCCATGCTCCACCAAGGTTTTACAGCACCACAATGCCTATTCCACCCATGCTCCACCAAGGTTTTCCAGCACCACAATGCCTATTCCACCCATGCTCCACCAAGGTTTTACAGCACCACAATGCCTATTCCACCCATGCTCCACCAAGGTTTTCCAGCACCACAATGCCTGTTCCACCCCATGCTCCACCAAGGTTTTCCAGCACCACAATGCCTATTCCACCCATGCTCCACCAAGGTTTTCCAGCACCACAATGCCTATTCCACCCATGCTCCACCAAGGTTTTACAGCACCACAATGCCTATTCCACCCATGCTCCACCAAGGTTTTCCAGCACCACAATGCCTATTCCACCCATGCTCCACCAAGGTTTTCCAGCACCACAATGCCTATTCCACCCATGCTCCACCAAGGTTTTACAGCACCACAATGCCTATTCCACCCATGCTCCACCAAGGTTTTCCAGCACCACAATGCCTATTCCACCCATGCTCCACCAAGGTTTTCCAGCACCACAATGCCTATTCCACCCATGCTCCACCAAGGTTTTCCAGCACCACAATGCCTATTCCACCCATGCTCCACCAAGGTTTTCCAGCACCACAATGCCTATTCCACCCCATGCTCCACCAAGGTTTTCCAGCACCACAATGCCTATTCCACCCATGTTCTACCAAGGTTTTCCAGCACCACAATGCCTATTCCACCCATGCTCTACCAAGGTTTTCCAGCACCACAATGCCTATTCCACCCATGCTCCACCAAGGTTTTCCAGCACCACAATGCCTATTCCACCCATGCTCCACCAAGGTTTTACAGCACCACAATGCCTATTCCACCCATGCTCCACCAAGGTTTTACAGCACCACAATGCCTATTCCACCCATGCTCCACCAAGGTTTTACAGCACCACAATGCCTATTCCACCCATGCTCCACCAAGGTTTTACAGCACCACAATGCCTATTCCAACCCATGCTCCACCAAGGTTTTCCAGCACCACAATGCCTATTCCACCCATGCTCCACCAAGGTTTTCCAGCACCACAATGCCTATTCCACCCATGCTCCACCAAGGTTTTACAGCACCACAATGCCTATTCCACCCATGCTCCACCAAGGTTTTCCAGCACCACAATGCCTATTCCACCCATGCTCCACCAAGGTTTTCCAGCACCACAATGCCTATTCCACCCATGCTCCACCAAGGTTTTCCAGCACCACAATGCCTATTCCACCCATGCTCCACCAAGGTTTTCCAGCACCACAATGCCTATTCCACCCATGCTCCACCAAGGTTTTACAGCACCACAATGCCTATTCCACCCATGCTCCACCAAGGTTTTCCAGCACCACAATGCCTATTCCACCCATGCTCCACCAAGGTTTTACAGCACCACAATGCCTATTCCACCCATGCTCCACCAAGGTTTTCCAGCACCACAATGCCTATTCCACCCATGCTCCACCAAGGTTTTACAGCACCACAATGCCTATTCCACCCATGCTCCACCAAGGTTTTACAGCACCACAATGCCTATTCCACCCATGCTCCACCAAGGTTTTACAGCACCACAATGCCTATTCCACCCATGCTCCACCAAGGTTTTCCAGCACCACAATGCCTATTCCACCCATGCTCCACCAAGGTTTTCCAGCACCACAATGCCTATTCCACCCATGCTCCACCAAGGTTTTACAGCACCACAATGCCTATTCCACCCATGCTCCACCAAGGTTTTACAGCACCACAATGCCTATTCCACCCATGCTCCACCAAGGTTTTACAGCACCACAATGCCTATTCCACCCATGCTCCACCAAGGTTTTCCAGCACCACAATGCCTATTCCACCCATGCTCCACCAAGGTTTTACAGCACCACAATGCCTATTCCACCCATGCTCCACCAAGGTTTTCCAGCACCACAATGCCTATTCCACCCATGCTCCACCAAGGTTTTCCAGCACCACAATGCCTATTCCACCCATGCTCCACCAAGGTTTTCCAGCACCACAATGCCTATTCCACCCATGCTCCACCAAGGTTTTCCAGCACCACAATGCCTATTCCACCCATGCTCCACCAAGGTTTTACAGCACCACAATGCCTATTCCACCCATGCTCCACCAAGGTTTTACAGCACCACAATGCCTATTCCACCCATGCTCCACCAAGGTTTTACAGCACCACAATGCCTATTCCACCCATGCTCCACCAAGGTTTTCCAGCACCACAATGCCTATTCCACCCATGCTCCACCAAGGTTTTCCAGCACCACAATGCCTATTCCACCCATGCTCCACCAAGGTTTTCCAGCACCACAATGCCTATTCCACCCATGCTCCACCAAGGTTTTCCAGCACCACAATGCCTATTCCACCCATGCTCCACCAAGGTTTTACAGCACCACAATGCCTATTCCACCCCATGCTCCACCAAGGTTTTACAGCACCACAATGCCTATTCCACCCATGCTCCACCAAGGTTTTCCAGCACCACAATGCCTATTCCACCCATGCTCCACCAAGGTTTTCCAGCACCACAATGCCTATTCCACCCATGCTCCACCAAGGTTTTCCAGCACCACAATGCCTATTCCACCCATGCTCCACCAAGGTTTTACAGCACCACAATGCCTATTCCACCCATGCTCCACCAAGGTTTTCCAGCACCACAATGCCTATTCCACCCATGCTCCACCAAGGTTTTACAGCACCACAATGCCTATTCCACCCATGCTCCACCAAGGTTTTCCAGCACCACAATGCCTATTCCACCCATGCTCCACCAAGGTTTTCCAGCACCACAATGCCTATTCCACCCATGCTCCACCAAGGTTTTCCAGCACCACAATGCCTATTCCACCCATGCTCCACCAAGGTTTTACAGCACCACAATGCCTATTCCACCCATGCTCCACCAAGGTTTTCCAGCACCACAATGCCTATTCCACCCCATGCTCCACCAAGGTTTTCCAGCACCACAATGCCTATTCCACCCATGCTCCACCAAGGTTTTACAGCACCACAATGCCTATTCCACCCATGCTCCACCAAGGTTTTCCAGCACCACAATGCCTATTCCACCCATGCTCCACCAAGGTTTTCCAGCACCACAATGCCTATTCCACCCATGCTCCACCAAGGTTTTCCAGCACCACAATGCCTATTCCACCCATGCTCCACCAAGGTTTTCCAGCACCACAATGCCTATTCCACCCATGCTCCACCAAGGTTTTCCAGCACCACAATGCCTATTCCACCCATGCTCCACCAAGGTTTTCCAGCACCACAATGCCTATTCCACCCATGCTCCACCAAGGTTTTCCAGCACCACAATGCCTATTCCACCCATGCTCCACCAAGGTTTTACAGCACCACAATGCCTATTCCACCCATGCTCCACCAAGGTTTTCCAGCACCACAATGCCTATTCCACCCATGCTCCACCAAGGTTTTACAGCACCACAATGCCTATTCCACCCATGCTCCACCAAGGTTTTCCAGCACCACAATGCCTATTCCACCCATGCTCCACCAAGGTTTTACAGCACCACAATGCCTATTCCACCCATGCTCCACCAAGGTTTTCCAGCACCACAATGCCTATTCCACCCATGCTCCACCAAGGTTTTACAGCACCACAATGCCTATTCCACCCATGCTCCACCAAGGTTTTCCAGCACCACAATGCCTATTCCACCCATGCTCCACCAAGGTTTTACAGCACCACAATGCCTATTCCACCCATGCTCCACCAAGGTTTTCCAGCACCACAATGCCTATTCCACCCATGCTCCACCAAGGTTTTACAGCACCACAATGCCTATTCCACCCCATGCTCCACCAAGGTTTTACAGCACCACAATGCCTATTCCACCCATGCTCCACCAAGGTTTTACAGCACCACAATGCCTATTCCACCCATGCTCCACCAAGGTTTTCCAGCACCACAATGCCTATTCCACCCATGCTCCACCAAGGTTTTCCAGCACCACAATGCCTATTCCACCCATGCTCCACCAAGGTTTTCCAGCACCACAATGCCTATTCCACCCATGCTCCACCAAGGTTTTCCAGCACCACAATGCCTATTCCACCCATGCTCCACCAAGGTTTTACAGCACCACAATGCCTATTCCACCCATGCTCCACCAAGGTTTTACAGCACCACAATGCCTATTCCACCCATGCTCCACCAAGGTTTTACAGCACCACAATGCCTATTCCACCCATGCTCCACCAAGGTTTTCCAGCACCACAATGCCTATTCCACCACATGCTCCACCAAGGTTTTCCAGCACCACAATGCCTATTCAACCCCATGCTCCACCAAGGTTTTCCAGCACCACAATGCCTATTCCACCCATGCTCCACCAAGGTTTTCCAGCACCACAATGCCTATTCCACCCATGCTCCACCAAGGTTTTACAGCACCACAATGCCTATTCCACCCATGCTCCACCAAGGTTTTACAGCACCACAATGCCTATTCCACCCATGCTCCACCAAGGTTTTACAGCACCACAATGCCTATTCCACCCATGCTCCACCAAGGTTTTCCAGCACCACAATGCCTATTCCACCCATGCTCCACCAAGGTTTTCCAGCACCACAATGCCTATTCCACCCATGCTCCACCAAGGTTTTCCAGCACCACAATGCCTATTCCACCCATGCTCCACCAAGGTTTTCCAGCACCACAATGCCTATTCCACCCCATGCTCCACCAAGGTTTTACAGCACCACAATGCCTATTCCACCCATGCTCCACCAAGGTTTTACAGCACCACAATGCCTATTCCACCCATGCTCCACCAAGGTTTTACAGCACCACAATGCCTATTCCACCCCATGCTCCACCAAGGTTTTCCAGCACCACAATGCCTATTCCACCCATGCTCCACCAAGGTTTTACAGCACCACAATGCCTATTCCACCCATGCTCCACCAAGGTTTTACAGCACCACAATGCCTATTCCACCCATGCTCCACCAAGGTTTTCCAGCACCACAATGCCTATTCCACCCATGCTCCACCAAGGTTTTCCAGCACCACAATGCCTATTCCACCCATGCTCCACCAAGGTTTTCCAGCACCACAATGCCTATTCCACCCATGCTCCACCAAGGTTTTACAGCACCACAATGCCTATTCCACCCATGCTCCACCAAGGTTTTCCAGCACCACAATGCCTATTCCACCCATGCTCCACCAAGGTTTTACAGCACCACAATGCCTATTCCACCCATGCTCCACCAAGGTTTTACAGCACCACAATGCCTATTCCACCCATGCTCCACCAAGGTTTTCCAGCACCACAATGCCTATTCCACCCCATGCTCCACCAAGGTTTTCCAGCACCACAATGCCTATTCCACCCATGCTCCACCAAGGTTTTACAGCACCACAATGCCTATTCCACCCATGCTCCACCAAGGTTTTACAGCACCACAATGCCTATTCCACCCATGCTCCACCAAGGTTTTACAGCACCACAATGCCTATTCCACCCATGCTCCACCAAGGTTTTACAGCACCACAATGCCTATTCCACCCATGCTCCACCAAGGTTTTCCAGCACCACAATGCCTATTCCACCCATGCTCCACCAAGGTTTTCCAGCACCACAATGCCTATTCCACCCATGCTCCACCAAGGTTTTCCAGCACCACAATGCCTATTCCACCCATGCTCCACCAAGGTTTTCCAGCACCACAATGCCTATTCCACCCATGCTCCACCAAGGTTTTACAGCACCACAATGCCTATTCCACCCATGCTCCACCAAGGTTTTACAGCACCACAATGCCTATTCCACCCATGCTCCACCAAGGTTTTACAGCACCACAATGCCTATTCCACCCCATGCTCCACCAAGGTTTTCCAGCACCACAATGCCTATTCCACCCATGCTCCACCAAGGTTTTACAGCACCACAATGCCTATTCCACCCATGCTCCACCAAGGTTTTACAGCACCACAATGCCTATTCCGCCCATGCTCCACCAAGGTTTTCCAGCACCACAATGCCTATTCCACCCCATGCTCCACCAAGGTTTTACAGCACCACAATGCCTATTCCACCCCATGCTCCACCAAGGTTTTCCAGCACCACAATGCCTATTCCACCCATGCTCCACCAAGGTTTTACAGCACCACAATGCCTATTCCACCCATGCTCCACCAAGGTTTTCCAGCACCACAATGCCTATTCCACCCATGCTCCACCAAGGTTTTACAGCACCACAATGCCTATTCCACCCATGCTCCACCAAGGTTTTACAGCACCACAATGCCTATTCCACCCATGCTCCACCAAGGTTTTACAGCACCACAATGCCTATTCCACCCATGCTCTACCAAGGTTTTCCAGCACCACAATGCCTATTCCACCCATGCTCCACCAAGGTTTTCCAGCACCACAATGCCTATTCCACCCATGCTCCACCAAGGTTTTACAGCACCACAATGCCTATTCCACCCATGCTCCACCAAGGTTTTCCAGCACCACAATGCCTATTCCACCCATGCTCCACCAAGGTTTTACAGCACCACAATGCCTATTCCACCCATGCTCCACCAAGGTTTTACAGCACCACAATGCCTATTCCACCCATGCTCCACCAAGGTTTTCCAGCACCACAATGCCTATTCCACCCATGCTCCACCAAGGTTTTCCAGCACCACAATGCCTATTCCACCCATGCTCCACCAAGGTTTTCCAGCACCACAATGCCTATTCCACCCATGCTCCACCAAGGTTTTCCAGCACCACAATGCCTATTCCACCCCATGCTCCACCAAGGTTTTACAGCACCACAATGCCTATTCCACCCCATGCTCCACCAAGGTTTTACAGCACCACAATGCCTATTCCACCCATGCTCCACCAAGGTTTTACAGCACCACAATGCCTATTCCACCCCATGCTCCACCAAGGTTTTCCAGCACCACAATGCCTATTCCACCCATGCTCCACCAAGGTTTTACAGCACCACAATGCCTATTCCACCCATGCTCCACCAAATTTTTACAGCACCACAATGCCTATTCAGCCCATGCTCCACCAAGGTTTTCCAGCACCACAATGCCTATTCCACCCCATGCTCCACCAAGGTTTTCCAGCACCACAATGCCTATTCCACCCATGCTCCACCAAGGTTTTCCAGCACCACAATGCCTATTCCACCCATGCTCCACCAAGTTTTTACAGCACCACAATGCCTATTCCACCCATGCTCCACCAAGGTTTTCCAGCACCACAATGCCTATTCCACCCATGCTCCACCAAGGTTTTACAGCACCACAATGCCTATTCCACCCCATGCTCCACCAAGGTTTTACAGCACCACAATGCCTATTCCACCCATGCTCCACCAAGGTTTTACAGCACCACAATGCCTATTCCACCCATGCTCTACCAAGGTTTTCCAGCACCACAATGCCTATTCCACCCATGCTCCACCAAGGTTTTCCAGCACCACAATGCCTATTCCACCCATGCTCCACCAAGGTTTTACAGCACCACAATGCCTATTCCACCCATGCTCCACCAAGGTTTTCCAGCACCACAATGCCTATTCCACCCATGCTCCACCAAGGTTTTACAGCACCACAATGCCTATTCCACCCATGCTCCACCAAGGTTTTACAGCACCACAATGCCTATTCCACCCCATGCTCCACCAAGGTTTTACAGCACCACAATGCCTATTCCACCCATGCTCCACCAAGGTTTTCCAGCACCACAATGCCTATTCCACCCCATGCTCCACCAAGGTTTTCCAGCACCACAATGCCTATTCCACCCCATGCTCCACCAAGGTTTTCCAGCACCACAATGCCTATTCCACCCATGCTCCACCAAGGTTTTCCAGCACCACAATGCCTATTCCACCCATGCTCCACCAAGGTTTTACAAACCACAATGCCTATTCCACCCATGCTCCACCAAGGTTTTACAGCACCACAATGCCTATTCCACCCATGCTCTACCAAGGTTTTACAGCACCACAATGCCTATTCCACCAATGCTCCACCAAGGTTTTCCAGCACCACAATGCCTATTCCACCCATGCTCCACCAAGGTTTTCCAGCACCACAATGCCTATTCCACCCATGCTCCACCAAGGTTTTCCAGCACCACAATGCCTATTCCACCCATGCTCCACCAAGGTTTTCCAGCACCACAATGCCTATTCCACCCCATGCTCCACCAAGGTTTTACAGCACCACAATGCCTATTCCACCCCATGCTCCACCAAGGTTTTACAGCACCACAATGCCTATTCCACCCATGCTCCACCAAGGTTTTACAGCACCACAATGCCTATTCCACCCCATGCTCCACCAAGGTTTTCCAGCACCACAATGCCTATTCCACCCATGCTCCACCAAGGTTTTCCAGCACCACAATGCCTATTCCACCCATGCTCCACCAAGGTTTTACAGCACCACAATGCCTATTCCACCCATGCTCCACCAAGGTTTTACAGCACCACAATGCCTATTCCACCCCATGCTCCACCAAGGTTTTCCAGCACCACAATGCCTATTCCCCCATGCTCCACCAAGGTTTTCCAGCACCACAATGCCTATTCCACCCATGCTCCACCAAGGTTTTACAGCACCACAATGCCTATTCCACCCATGCTCCACCAAGGTTTTCCAGCACCACAATGCCTATTCCACCCATGCTCCACCAAGGTTTTACAGCACCACAATGCCTATTCCACCCCATGCTCCACCAAGGTTTTACAGCACCACAATGCCTATTCCACCCATGCTCCACCAAGGTTTTACAGCACCACAATGCCTATTCCACCCATGCTCTACCAAGGTTTTACAGCACCACAATGCCTATTCCACCCCATGCTCCACCAAGGTTTTACAGCACCACAATGCCTATTCCACCCATGCTCCACCAAGGTTTTCCAGCACCACAATGCCTATTCCACCCATGCTCCACCAAGGTTTTACAGCACCACAATGCCTATTCCACCCATGCTCCACCAAGGTTTTCCAGCACCACAATGCCTATTCCACCCATGCTCCACCAAGGTTTTACAGCACCACAATGCCTATTCCACCCATGCTCCACCAAGGTTTTCCAGCACCACAATGCCTATTCCACCCATGCTCCACCAAGGTTTTCCAGCACCACAATGCCTATTCCACCCATGCTCCACCAAGGTTTTACAGCACCACAATGCCTATTCCACCCATGCTCCACCAAGGTTTTCCAGCACCACAATGCCTATTCCACCCATGCTCCACCAAGGTTTTCCAGCACCACAATGCCTATTCCACCCATGCTCCACCAAGGTTTTCCAGCACCACAATGCCTATTCCACCCATGCTCCACCAAGGTTTTACAGCACCACAATGCCTATTCCACCCATGCTCCACCAAGGTTTTACAGCACCACAATGCCTATTCCACCCATGCTCCACCAAGGTTTTACAGCACCACAATGCCTATTCCACCCATGCTCCACCAAGGTTTTACAGCACCACAATGCCTATTCCACCCATGCTCCACCAAGGTTTTACAGCACCACAATGCCTATTCCACCCATGCTCCACCAAGGTTTTACAGCACCACAATGCCTATTCCACCCCATGCTCCACCAAGGTTTTACAGCACCACAATGCCTATTCCACCCATGCTCCACCAAGGTTTTACAGCACCACAATGCCTATTCCACCCATGCTCTACCAAGGTTTTACAGCACCACAATGCCTATTCCACCCATGCTCCACCAAGGTTTTCCAGCACCACAATGCCTATTCCACCCATGCTCTACCAAGGTTTTACAGCACCACAATGCCTATTCCACCCATGCTCCACCAAGGTTTTCCAGCACCACAATGCCTATTCCACCCATGCTCCACCAAGGTTTTACAGCACCACAATGCCTATTCCACCCCATGCTCCACCAAGGTTTTCCAGCACCACAATGCCTATTCCACCCCATGTTCCACCAAGGTTTTCCAGCACACAGCTTTGACCTACTACAGTAGCTATGTCGGTATATTACTTCAGACTATGTGTATACAGGTTGTGTAAAGGTCGTCGTATTGAGTAGACCAAAGGTGCGGCGGGAAAATGGATTCTCATCTTCAAAACGAACGAACGAACGAACGAACGACACTAAACAGTCCCGTCAGGTGCTACATACACTAAACAGCAAATAACTACCCACAATTCCCATTACCGAAACACCTCTATACATAGGACCTTCAATCAGAGGCAAACGGGGAACAGCTGCCTCCAATTGAAGGCCAAAATCAATAAACTAAACATAGAACTGGAAAGACTAGACTAGAACATAGAAATATACTAACATAGAACATTAACCAAAAACCTTCGGAACACTCTAAACAAATACCCCCCTGCCACGTCCTGACCAAACTACAATAACCAATACCCCCCTGCCACGTCCTGACCAAACTAAAAAAAGACCACTACAATAACCAATACCCCCTGCTACGTCCTGACCAAACTACAATAACCAATACCCCCCTGCCACGTCCTGACCAAACTACAATAACAAATACCCCCCTGCCACGTCCTGACCAAACTACAATAACCAATACCCCCCTGCCACGTCCTGACCAAACTACAATAACCAATACCCCCTGCTACGTCCTGACCAAACTACAATAACCAATACCCCCCTGCTACGTCCTGACCAAACTACAATAACCAATAACCCCTTATACTGGTCAGGACGTGACATTTTTACATTACATTTTACATATTTAGCAGACGCTCTTATCCAGAGCGACTTACAGTAGTGAATGCATACATTTCATACATTTTTTTTTTTCTGTGCTGGCCCCCCGTGGGAATCGAACCCACAACCCTGGCGTTGCAAACACCATGCTCTACCAACTGAGCTACAGGTTGCTTAGGATTCAAACTTCCTCAAACAGCCGAATTCATACTTTTCAGAGGAATAATGGACTAGTGTCCTGCTGTCACAGAAATCTTCGTCGTCAGACGATATAGCGAAATCCTTTTAATAAACGAATGAACACTATACAAAAAAACAAGACAAGGAACGACAGCCGAACAGTCCTGTCAGGATTAACGAACCTAGACAGAAATAATTCACCCACAAACCCCAAAGGAAAAACAGGCTGCCTATGTATGACTCTCAATCAGCAACAACGATCTACAGCCGTTCCTGATTGAGAGCCACACACGGCCCGAAACAAAAATAGGGAACAGAAAACCCTCTCTATGGCCAGGGCGTTACAATTTCACGGTGAGGTCTACTACACCCGTTGTATTCAGTATTTCACTGTGAGGTCTACTACACCTGTTGTATTCAGCATTTCACTGTAAGGTCTACTACACCTGTTGTATTCAGTATTTCACTGTGAGGTCTACTACACCTGTTGCATTCAGTATTTCACTGTAAGGTCTACTACACCTGTTGTATTCAGTATTTCACTGTAAGGTCTACTAGACCTGTTGTATTCATCATTTCACTGTGAGGTCTACAACACCTGTTGTATTCAGCATTTCACTGTGAGGTCTACTATACCTGTTGTATTCAGTATTTCACTGTGAGGTCTACTACACCTGTTGTATTCAGCATTTCACTGTGAGGTCTACTACACCTGTTGTATTCAGCATTTCACTGTGAGGTCTACTACACCTGTTGTATTCATCATTTCACTGTGAGGTCTACAACACCTGTTGTATTCAGCATTTCACTGTGAGGTCTACTACACCTGTTGTATTCAGTATTTCACTGTGAGGTCTACTACACCTGTTGTATTCAGTATTTCACTGTAAGGTATACTACACCTGTTGTATTCAGTATTTCACTGTAAGGTCTACTAGACCTGTTGTATTCATCATTTCACTGTGAGGTCTACTACACCTGTTGTATTCAGCATTTCACTGTGAGGTCTACTACACCTGTTGTATTCAGCATTTCACTGTGAGGTCTACACCTGTTGTATTCAGCATTTCACTGTAAGGTCTACTACACCTGTTGTATTCAGCATTTCACTGTGAGGTCTACTACACCTGTTGTATTCATCATTTCACTGTGAGGTCTACTACACCTGTTGTATTCATCATTTCACTGTAAGGTCTACTACACCTGTTGTATTCAGCATTTCACTGTAAGGTCTACTACACCTGTTGTATTCAGCATTTCACTGTGAGGTCTACTACACCTGTTGTATTCAGCATTTCACTGTGAGGTCTACTACACCTGTTGTATTCAGTATTTCACTGTGAGGTCTACTACACCTGTTGTATTCAGCATTTCACTGTGAGGTCTACTACACCTGTTGTATTCAGCATTTCACTGTGAGGTCTACTACACCTGTTGTATTCAGCATTTCACTGTGAGGTCTACACCTGTTGTATTCAGCATTTCACTGTAAGGTCTACTACACCTGTTGTATTCAGCATTTCACTGTGAGGTCTACTACACCTGTTGTATTCAGCATTTCACTGTAAGGTCTACTACACCTGTTGTATTCAGCATTTCACTGTAAGGTCTACTACACCTGTTGTATTCAGCATTTCACTGTAAGGTCTACTACACCTGTTGTATTCAGTATTTCACTGTGAGGTCTACTACACCTGTTGTATTCAGTATTTCACTGTGAGGTCTACTACACCTGTTGTATTCAGTATTTCACTGTAAGGTCTACTACACCTGTTGTATTCAGCATTTCACTGTAAGGTCTACTACACCTGTTGTATTCAGCATTTCACTGTGAGGTCTACTACACCTGTGGTATTCAGCATTTCACTGTAAGGTCTACTACACCTGTTGTATTCATCCTTTCACTGTGAGGTCTACTACACCTGTTGTATTCATCATTTCACTGTAAGGTCTACTACACCTGTTGTATTCAGCATTTCACTGTGAGGTCTACTACACCTGTTGTATTCAGCATTTCACTGTAAGGTCTACTACACCTGTTGTATTCAGCATTTCACTGTGAGGTCTACTACACCTGTTGTATTCAGCATTTCACTGTGAGGTCTACTACACCTGTTGTATTCAGCATTTCACTGTGAGGTCTACTACACCTGTTGTATTCAGCATTTCACTGTGAGGTCTACACCTGTTGTATTCAGCATTTCACTGTGAGGTCTACTACACCTGTTGTATTCAGCATTTCACTGTAAGGTCTACTACACCTGTTGTATTCAGTATTTCACTGTAAGGTCTACTACACTTGTTGTATTCAGCATTTCACTGTGAGGTCTACTACACCTGTTGTATTCAGCATTTCACTGTGAGGTCTACTACACCTGTTGTATTCAGCATTTCACTGTAAGGTCTACTACACCTGTTGTATTCAGCATTTCACTGTGAGGTCTACTACACCTGTTGTATTCAGCATTTCACTGTAAGGTCTACTACACCTGTTGTATTCAGCATTTCACTGTGAGGTCTACTACACCTGTTGTATTCAGTATTTCACTGTAAGGTCTACTACACCTGTTGTATTCATCATTTCACTGTAAGGTCTACTACACCTGTTGTATTCAGCATTTCACTGTAAGGTCTACTACACCTGTTGTATTCAGCATTT
Organism: Salmo salar; assembly: GCF_905237065.1. Taxonomy (NCBI): domain Eukaryota; kingdom Metazoa; phylum Chordata; class Actinopteri; order Salmoniformes; family Salmonidae; genus Salmo; species Salmo salar. Next base: position 23,956 of record NW_025547610.1, read on the forward strand.
CACTGTGAGGTCTACTACACCTGTTGTATTCAGTATTTCACTGTAAGGTCTACTACACCTGTTGTATTCAGCATTTCACTGTGAGGTCTACTACACCTGTTGTATTCAGCATTTCACTGTAAGGTCTACTACACCTGTTGTATTCAGCATTTCACTGTAAGGTCTACTACACCTGTTGTATTCAGCATTTCACTGTGAGGTCTACTACACCTGTTGTATTCAGCATTTCACTGTAAGGTCTACTACACCTGTTGTATTCAGCATTTCACTGTGAGGTCTACTACACCTGTTGTATTCAGTATTTCACTGTAAGGTCTACTACACCTGTTGTATTCAGCATTTCACTGTACGGTCTACTACACCTGTTGTATTCAGCATTTCACTGTGAGGTCTACTACACCTGTTGTATTCATCATTTCACTGTGAGGTCTACTACACCTGTTGTATTCAGCATTTCACTGTATGGTCTACTACACCTGTTGTATTCAGCATTTCACTGTAAGGTCTACTACACCTGTTGTATTCAGCATTTCACTGTAAGGTCTACTACACCTGTTGTATTCAGCATTTCACTGTGAGGTCTACTCAGCACACGTGACAAATAAACTTTGATTTGATTTCAGTCGTCCTCTATCAGGATACGTGGCAAGATTCGGGCTATGTATTTAGGTAGAGGGGTGTTTGTTTTATGTGTTTCGGGCTATGTATTTAGGTAGAAGGGTGTTTGGTTTATGTGGTCCGGGGGGGTTTGTTAATCTATGTTCTATGCTAGTGCATTTCTATGTTCTGTCTAGTCTATTGTAGTTCTTTGTTTAGTTAATTGGGGTTGGACCTTCAATTTGGAGGCAGCTGGTTATCGTTGCCTCTGATTGAAGGTCCTATAATTAGGAGTTTGTTTTGTTCATGGGGGATTTTTTTGTGGGAGATTGTTGCTGTGTATAGCTTTGTACAAAGAAGATGAGTATAAATTTCCCCGCTGCGTTTTGGTCTAAACCTTACGACACCTGTGACAACCTGTTGTTAAGTTGGACACCTACTGCCCAACAAAAGATGTTATGAAATATATATATATATTTATTTTCCCCCCCCTTCGATGACATGTAATGTATGGAATTACAGGCAGGGACCACATTATTACAAGACAAAACAAAACACCCCAGCTCCCTGGGTAAAGCGTAGACGGTCTCGTAAGTATAAAAGCAAAGCTTAAAAAGGCAGTGGAATGGGATTTGTGTGGTGAGAGAAGAGTCCAATATCAGCCTGGGTAAAAAGTTGGCAGTGGTGCAGTACAGTCACCAGTACAGTCAGGGGATTTAACTCTCCAGATAGGCAGGTAGGGTTGCCAGGTCTGGAGCGTTTTCCCGTCCCGTCCCGTCTCGTCCCTGGCTGTGATGCTGATGTTTCTTGTGGTGTGGTGGGGGACGACGACACCAGTCTGTGACCCCAGCGTGAACAACATACCAAAACCACAGAACCACGGGGCCTCAGCTACTAAACATAGAACCAGCAAACCCCCCCCCCTTCAGACCAGACGACACAGAGGAATGGAAACTAGACCAAGCTTTCACCAGGAGACCGTGTGATCTATGCAAACAGTGGTGGGTGTGAGCCGCTATGCTGGGCTTTGGAATGTTTTTCTCACCCTTGGTTGGTCAGAGAGGAGGTTCTTTGGCTCCTGGTTGGTCAAAAAAAATGGCGGGTTCTTTGTCTCCTGGTTGGTTAAGAAAGGAGGTTCTTTGTCTCCTGGTTGGTTAAGAAAGGAGGTTCTTTGTCTCCTGGTTGGTCAGAAAGGAGGTTCTTTGTCTCCTGGTTGGTTAAGAAAGGAGGTTCTTTGTCTCCTGGTTGGTCAGAAAGGAGGTTCTTTGTCTCCTGGTTGGTCAGAAAGGAGGTTCTTTGTCTCCTGGTTGGTTAAGAAAGGAGGTTCTTTGTCTCCTGGTTGGTCAGAAAGGAGGTTCTTTGTCTCCTGGTTGGTTAAGAAAGGAGGTTCTTTGTCTCCTGGTTGGTTAAGAAAGGAGGTTCTTTGTCTCCTGGTTGGTTAAGAAAGGAGGTTCGTTGTCTCCTGGTTGGTTAAGAAAGGAGGTTCTTTGTCTCCTGGTTGGTTAAGAAAGGAGGTTCTTTGTCTCCTGGTTGGTTAAGAAAGGAGGTTCTTTGTCTCCTGGTTGGTTAAGAAAGGAGGTTCTTTGTCTCCTGGTTGGTTAAGAAAGGAGGTTCTTTGTCTCCTGGTTGGTCAGAAAGGAGCTTCTTTGTCTCCTGGACATCTTTCCTATACTGGGGTAAAGCAGCAGAATCACAGGACACCCCCACAATCCCCAAAAAACTGGACTAGTGAATAACATGGCATATGTCATTAGTCGTGGCAATAAATTATAGTCTGAAAAGAGAGAAAGTGCGTGTGTGTTTGTGTGTGAGAGAGAGAGAGATGGAGGGAGGGAGAGATGAAGGGATAGGAGAGAGGGAGGTAGAGAGGGAGAGAGAAATGAAGGGATAGGAGAGAGGGGGGGAGAGAGAGAGATGAAGGGATAGGAGAGAGAGATGAAGGGATAGGAGAGAGGGAGGGAGAGAGAGATGAAGGGATGGGAGGGACGGATGGGAGGGAGAGGAGAGAGGGAGGGAGAGAGAGGGAGATGAAGGGATAGGAGAGAGGGAGGGAGGGAGGGAGAGAGAGATGAAGGGATGGGAGGGAGGGAGGGATGGGAGGGAGAGAGAAATGAAGGGTTAGGAGAGAGGGAGTGAGATGAAGTGATGGGAGAGAGGGAGGGAGGGAGAGAGAGATGAAGGGATAGGAGAGAGGGAGGGAGAGATGAAGGGATAGGAGAGAGGGAGGGAGAGATGAAGGGATAGGAGAGAGTGAGGGAGGGAGAGAGAGAGAGATGAAGGGATGAGAGAGATGGAGGGAGGGAGAGAGAGATGGAGGGAAGGAGAGGAGAGGAGAGGAGAGGAGAGGAGAGGAGAGGAGAGGAGAGGAGAGGAGAGGAGAGGAGGGAGATGAAGGGAGGGAGGGAGGGATAGGAGGGAGATACATGAGTAAGTCAAGTTCATCCTGCTAATTACATACGCAGCACGTCTATTACCATGGTGATGACACGCTGTGATGTCACCGCGGGGCTTTAGTCTTGTATATATGTAGAAACACCATCATACTGAACGGCTACAGCGAAGGAGGTCCAACAAGTCAAGACCAACTTCTCTACGAGCATCAGAGAGTCACAAGGCATCTCTAACAGCATCACTCTCCTCTTTCTAGTCCAGAGGGGAAATATATTGCTTTTGACTTCATCTGAACATCACTGAGACTGACAGGGAACCAAAGGAAGTGTTGTTTCTGAGGAATCTCCATTGGCGATAATATACAGACTAGAAGTAAAACTGACAGCTAGTATTATTGGTAAGTTTATTTTAAATTTAATCTTTAAGCTTATTGTGTACGGTATTTTATGGTGTATTCTGCTTTACACGCTGTCCAACTTTTGTATTGAACCCGTGTACACATCATTGTGGTGTATTGACACTGTCTGTCTGATTGGTCTACATGGACTTGTCGTTATGACGACAGCCCGACAACCATCTTTCGTCTATGAGCCTATCAGAATCACACAAGCCAAGGCTCACGAAAGACTATTTCACCTGCCTGTCAGGGACTTGATACCTGAACCCCTGGCGATGTGGTTGACCTGTGAACAGACAACGATGTTGATGCTTGGGACTAAAACCAATAATATACTGTAGCCTAGATAAAGGAGAGGATGTTATGGGAATAAAACCAATAATATACTGTAGCCTAGATAAAGGAGAGGATGTTATGGGAATAAAACCAATAATATACTGTAGCCTAGTTAAAGGAGAGGATGTTATGGGAGTAAAACCAATAATATACTGTAGCCACGATAAAGGAGAGGGTGTTATGGGAGTAAAACCAATAATATACTGTAGCCTAGATAAAGGAGAGGATGTTATGGGAATAAAACCAATAATATACTGTAGCCTAGATAAAGGAGAGGGTGTTATGGGACTAAAGCCCCAAACCTACTGTAGATAAAGGAGAGGATGTTATGGGAATGAAACCAATAATATACTGTAGCCTAGATAAAGGAGAGGGTGTTATGGGACTAAAACCCCAAACCTACTGTAGATAAAGGAGAGGATGTTATGGGAATAAAACCAATAATATACTGTAGCCTAGATAAAGGAGAGGGCGTTATGGGACTAAAACCCCAAACCTACTGTAGATAAAGGAGAGGATGTTATGGGAATAAAACCAATAATATACTGTAGCCTAGATAAAGGAGAGGATGTTATGGGAATAAAACCAATAATATACTGTAGCCTAGATAAAGGAGAGGATGTTATGGGAATAAAACCAATAATATACTGTAGCCTAGATAAAGGAGAGGGCGTTATGGGACTAAAACCCCAAACCTACTGTAGATAAAGGAGAGGATGTTATGGGACTAAAACCAATAATATACTGTAGCCTAGATAAAGGAGAGGATGTTATGGGAATAAAACCAATAATATACTGTAGCCTAGATAAAGGAGAGGATGTTATGGGAATAAAACCAATAATATACTGTAGCCTAGATAAAGGAGAGGGCGTTATGGGACTAAAACCCCAAACCTACTGTAGATAAAGGAGAGGATGTTATGGGAATAAAACCAATAATATACTGTAGCCTAGATAAAGGAGAGGATGTTATGGGAATAAAACCAATAATATACTGTAGCCTAGATAAAGGAGAGGGCGTTATGGGAATAAAACCCCAAACCTACTGTAGATAAAGAGAGGGACGGATGTTATGGGAATAAAACCCCAAACCTACTGTAAATAAAGGGAGGGACGGATGTTATGGGAATAAAACCCCAAACCTACTGTAAATAAAGAGAGGGGAGAATGTTATGGGAATAAAACCCCAAACCTACTGTAGATAAAGAGAGGGACGGATGTTATGGGAATAAAACCCCAAACCTACTGTAGATAAAGAGAGGGACGGATGTTATGGGACTAGAGCTCCACCTTGTATGAGGAAGTGGAGAGGAGATGTAAAAGCTGTTATGAGATTCTTCCTGGCCAGTAAAAACCCCACAATAAGCACTAATATGGCTGAGACGTGCCAGTCTAACCCACGGCTGGCGGGTAGACACCAGTCTGGGTGAGGAATAGTCTGTCTCTGTGTGTGTGAATGGGGTGTGTGTGTGTGTGTGAGGGGGAGTGTGTGTGTGTGTGTGAGGGGGGAGTGTGTGGTGTGTGTGTGTGTGTGTGTGTGTGTGTGTGTGTGTGTGTGTGTGTGTGTGTGTGTGTGTGTGTGAGAGGAGTGTGTGGGTAAGCGGTGTGTGGGTAATCGGTGTGTGGGTAAGCGATGTGTGGGTAAGCGGTGTGTGGGTAAGCGGTGTGTGGGTAAGCGGTGTGTGGGTAAGCGGTGTGCGGGTGTGTGGGTAAGCAGTGTGTGGGTAAGCGGTGTGTGGGTAAGCAGTGTGTGGGTAAGCGGTGTGTGGGTAAGCGGTGTGTGGGTAAGCAGTGTGTGGGTAAGCGGTGTGTGGGTGTGTGGGTAAGCGGTATAGGCCAACGATTCAGGAGACTACAGGTAGATCTGAAATGTCGTCTGGACAGAAAGAGAGGACTTCCTGCATACCGCTGCCTGGGTACAGGATATATCACGTCGTGTTATTAGCATAAAGGGGAAGGGGATAATAATGATTGAACAGACCAGACTTGGGGCTCAATGATATTTGACTTTATAAAGACACAATATCCCAACTAACTTGAACTGAGTTACCTGAAAATGGTGAGAAATGAAATATTGGGGTAGTTGCAAGCTAATAAAACTCAAGACAACATGTTCTGTTATAATCTCCACCCGGCACAGCCAGAAGAGGACTGGCCACCCCTCATAGCCTGGTTCCTCTCCACCCGGCACAGCCAGAAGAGGACTGGCCACCCCTCATAGCCTGGTTCCTCTCCACCCGGCACAGCCAGAAGAGGACTGGCCACCCCTCATAGCCTGGTTCCTCTCTAGGTTTCTTCCTAGGTTTTTGGCCTTTCTAGGGAGT
>NW_025547610.1:37500-40000 GCF_905237065.1 Salmo salar
GAGGCAGAGTTAGAGGCAGAGTCAGAGACAGAGTTAGAGGCAGAGTTAGAGGCAGAGTTAGAGGCAGAGTCAGAGACAGAGTTAGAGGCAGAGTTAGAGGCAGAGTTAGAGGCAGAGTTGGAGGCAGAGTTAGAGTTAGAGACAGAGTTAGAGGCAGAGTTAGAGGCAGAGTCAGAGACAGAGTTAGAGGCAGAGTTAGAGGCAGAGTCAGAGACAGTTCTGGACTGTACAGGATGAAACAGTTGTAAACAGAGCAGCAGCCTATAAACAGCAGGGGGGGGGGACTTGACTAATTTGCTGTTAGGAGAACAACTGTAGAATATTCTCTGGAGAGGGGGGGGGGTAAATCTTCCTCCTCTTTACTCCGTCCCTGGAGGGAACAGACCTACGTCCTAAATGGGAACACTATCCCCCCCCCACACACATAGTGCACTACTTTCAGCCCAGAGCACTTATGGGGGAAATGATTAAAGAACATGGTACCATGTGGACTGCAGCCCCTGAACAAAGCAGGTCAGTCTGTTAGTGATTTACAGCAACAACGACAACTAAATGAACGAAACAACCGTGTTTCTAGAAAGGAGAAACCCTTCCTTCCGTCTTCTTCCTCTCTCAGGTGTGTGACATCATCAAACCGAGACCACACGTTTCCCCCTGGCTGCTGCTGATTTGTTGATCGATGCCGTTCACAATAACTCATAATTGACCTATTTTGGTAAATAAATACTGAACCCCCTCCCCGCTCCCTTTACAGCTGCTATATTAATACTGCCCCCCCCCCTCCCTTTACAGCTGCTATATTTAGGGAGACATTAATACTCCCCCCCCCTCCCTTTACAGCTGCTATATTTAGGGAGACATTAATACTCCCCCCTCCCTTTACAGCTGCTATATTTAGGGAAACATTAATACTGAACCCCCCCTCCCTTTACAGCTGCTATATTTAGGGAGACATTAATACTGACCCCCCCCTCCCTTTACAGCTGCTATATTTAGGGAGACATTAATACTGACCCCCCCCTCCCCTCCCTTTACAGCTGCTATATTTAGGGAGACATTAATACTGACCCCCCCCTCCCTTTACAGCTGCTATATTTAGGGAGACATTAATACTGACCCCCCCTCCCTCCCTTTACAGCTGCTATATTTAGGGAGACATTAATACTGACCCCCCCCTCCCTTTACAGCTGCTATATTTAGGGAAACATTAATACTGACCCCCCCTCCCTTTACAGCTGCTATATTTACGGAGACATTAATACTGACCCCCCCCCCCCTCCCTTTACAGCTGCTATATTTAGGGAGACATTAATACTGACCCCCCCCCTCCCTTTACAGCTGCTATATTTAGGGAGACATTAATACTGACCCCCCCCTCCCTTTACAGCTGCTATATTTAGGGAGACATTAATACTGACCCCCCCCCTCCCTTTACAGCTGCTATATTTAGGGAAACATTAATACTGACCCCCCCCTCCCTTTACAGCTGCTATATTTAGGGAGACATTAATACTGACCCCCCCCTCCCTTTACAGCTGCTATATTTAGGGAGACATTAATACTGACCCCCCTCCCTCCCTTTACAGCTGCTATATTTAGGGAGACATTAATACTGACCCCCCCCCTCCCTTTACAGCTGCTATATTTAGGGAAACATTAATACTGACCCCCCCCTCCCTTTACAGCTGCTATATTTAGGGAGACATTAATACTGACCCCCCCCCTCCCTTTACAGCTGCTATATTTAGGGAACATTAATACTGCCCCCCCTCCCTCCCTTTACAGCTGCTATATTTAGGGAGACATTAATAATGACCCCCCCCTCCCTTTACAGCTGCTATATTTAGGGAAACATTAATACTGACCCCCCCCTCCCTTTACAGCTGCTATATTTACGGAGACATTAATACTGACCCCCCCTCCCCTCCCTTTACAGCTGCTATATTTAGGGAGACATTAATACTGACCCCCCCCCTCCCTTTACAGCTGCTATATTTAGGGAGACATTAATACTGACCCCCCCCTCCCTTTACAGCTGCTATATTTAGGGAGACATTAATACTGACCCCCCCCTCCCTTTACAGCTGCTATATTTAGGGAAACATTAATACTGACCCCCCCCTCCCTTTACAGCTGCTATATTTAGGGAAACATTAATACTGAACCCCCCCCTCCCTTTACAGCTGCTATATTTAGGGAAACATTAATACTCCCCCCCTCCCTTTACAGCTGCTATATTTAGGGAGACATTAATACTGAACCCCCCCCCTCCCTTTACAGTGACAGGTTATGGTCTCATTTTGTCATGTAGATGTTGTGTTGTTGCTAGGGGGAGATATGGTCTCATTGTGACATGTAGATGTTGTGTTGTTGCTAGGGGGAGGTATGGTCTCATTGTGACATGTAGATGTTGTGTTGTTGCTAGGGGGAGGGTCTCATTGTGACATGTAGATGTTGTGTTGTTGCTAGGGGGAGGGTCTCATTGTGTCATGTAGATGTT
>NW_025547610.1:47500-67303 GCF_905237065.1 Salmo salar
GTTGTTCAGGTCTCTCTGGACTGGGCCCTCCTGCTAGCTTCTCCCTCCGTACTTCCTGGTCTGTCCTGGTTGTTCAGGTCTCTCTGGGCTGGACCCCCTCGCTAGCTGCCTGGTGTCTGTCAGAATAAAGAGGAGTCTTAAAGAGGGTTGAATAGTGCTGATGAACGGCCCAGGCGGCCGACCAAGCTAAACCCAACGCTCTTGGTGGAACTATATTACGCCTAACAGAGTAAAAACCCTCTTTCAAGTCCCGACAACCCTGTGTAGATGAGGCTCAAACTGCAACCTATCCCCGATGCAGTGTACTACTTCTGACCGGGGTTCCATAGGGCAGCTAGAAAGGGAATAAGGGGGCCATTTGGGACACGCTCCTTGAAACCCATGAGGGCCAGAATGAAAAACATGCTCTGAGGGCTTTTCGCCTTGGAAAGATAATATCTCTGACACAGATAATATCTCTGACACAGGCTGCAGTGGTTCTCTGTGTGTCCTGTCCTCCCTCACTCTGGGTGAGGCAGGTTTAATGAAGCCATAGACAGCCAGAGAGCCAGAGGGAAGGGGAGAGGAGAGGAGAGGAGAGGAGAGGAGAGGAGAGGAGAGGAGAGGAGAGGAGAGGAGAGGAGAGGAGAGGAGAGGAGAGGAGAGGAGAGGAGAGGAGAGGAGAGGAGAGGAGAGGAGAGGAGAGGAGAGGAGAGGAGAGGGCTGGTAAAGGTGAAGCCTCATAACATTGACACATCTATGAGACTTGATATTATGGCACTGTAGGATCTCTATGTAGGCTCTCTATGTAGGTTCTCTATGTAGGTTCTCTATGTAGAAATCTCTATGTAGGATCTCTATGTAGGTTCTCTATGTAGGTTCTCCATGTAGGATCTCTATGTAGGCTCTCTATGTAGGCTCTCTATGTAGGTTCTCTATGTAGGTTCTCCATGTAGGCTCTCTATGTAGGCTCTCTATGTAGGTTCTCTATGTAGGATCTCTATGTAGGTTCTCTATGTAGGTTCTCTATGTAGGATCTCTATGTAGGTTCTATATGTAGGTTCTCTATGTAGGTTCTCTATGTAGGATCTCTATGTAGGTTCTCTATGTAGGTTCTCTATGTAGGATCTCTATGTAGGCTCTCTATGTAGGTTCTCTATGTAGGATCTCTATGTAGGTTCTCTATGTAGGTTCTCTATGTAGGATCTCTATGTAGGTTCTCTATGTAGGTTCTCTATTTAGGTTCTCTGTATGTAGGTTCTCTATGAAGGATCTCTATGTAGGTTCTCTATGTAGGTTCTCTATGTAGGATCTCTATGTAGGTTCTCTATGTAGGTTCTCTATGTAGGTTCTCTATGTAGGATCTCTATTTAGGTTCTCTATGTAGGTTCTCTATGTAGGATCTTTATATAGGTTCTCTATGTAGGTTCTCTATGTAGGTTCTCTATGTAGGATCTCTATGTAGGTTCTCTATGTAGGTTCTCTATGTAGAAATCTCTACGTAGGTTCTCTACGTAGGTTCTCTACGTAGGTTCTCTATGTAGGTTCTCTATGTAGGATCTCTATGTAGGATCTCTGTGTAGGATCTCTATGTAGGATCTCTATGTAGGATCTCTATGTAGGTTCTCTATGTAGGTTCTCTATGTAGGATCTCTATGTAGGATCTCTATGTAGGTTCTCTATGTAGGATCTCTATGTAGGATCTCTATGTAGGATCTCTATGTGGGTTCTCTATGTGGGTTCTCTATGTAGGATCTCTATGTAGGTTCTCTATGTAGGATCTCTATGTAGGTTCTCTATGTAGGTTCTCTATGTAGGTTCTCTATGTAGGATCTCTATGTAGGTTCTCTATGTAGGTTCTCTATGTAGGATCACTATGTAGGATCTCTATGTAGGTTCTCTATGTAGGTTCTCTATGTAGGTTCTCTATGTAGGATCTCTATGTAGGCTCTCTATGTGGGTTCTCTATGTAGGATCTCTATGTAGGATCTCTATGTAGGTTCTCTATGTAGGTTCTCTATGTAGGATCTCTATGTAGGTTCTCTATGTAGGATCTCTATGTAGGTTCTCTATGTAGGTTCTCTATGTAGGATCTCTATGTAGGATCTCTATGTAGGATCTCTATGTAGGTTCTCTATGTAGGTTCTCTATGTAGGTTCTCTATGTAGGATCTCTATGTAGGATCTCTATGTAGGTTCTCTATATGGAGAGAGTCTATGGCTGGTCTGGAATGACACCCGATTCCCCGATATAGTACACTACTTTTGACCAGGGCCCACTGCACTTTTTAGTGACTAGGGTGCCAGGATGTAACCAGTGTCTATCTAACTGGATCAGGGCAGCATCCCTGCTCAGAGGGAGGGATGTGAGCAGTAACATCTGAGAATGATTTGGCTGCAGTGTTGACAGGCTTGTTCCTGGTTCCTGGGGAACAGGGCGCCTGAGAGGAGATTAGAACCAGGTGGTGCTGGGTCATCCCAGGAGGAGCTTTGAACGTGGCGACTAACAGACGATGAGAAAGAGAGAGAGTAGAGGGTTCATGGGGGTTCACTCGTCTGTAGGGTAGGACTCAGGAGGGTTCATGGGGTCGTCTATAGAGTAGGACTCAGGAGGGTTCATGGGGTCCACTCGTCTATAGAGTAGGACTCAGGAGGGTTCATGGGGGTCCACTCGTCTGTAGGGTAGGACTCAGGAGGGTTCCTGGGGTCCACTCGTCTGTAGGGTAGGACTCAGGAGGGTTCATGGGGGTCCACTCGTCTGTAGGGTAGGACTCAGGAGGGTTCATGGGGGTTCACTCGTCTGTAGGGTAGGACTCAGGAGGGTTCATGGGGGTTCACTTGTCTGTAGGGTAGGACTCAGGAGGGTTCATGGGGGTCCACTCGTCTATAGAGTAGGACTCAGGAGGGTTCATGGGGTCCACTCGTCTGTAGGGTAGGACTCAGGAGGGTTCATGGGGGTTCACTCGTCTGTAGGGTAGGACTCAGGAGGGTTCATGGGGGTTCACTCGTCTGTAGGGTAGGACTCAGGAGGGTTCATGGGGGTCCACTCGTCTGTAGGGTAGGACTCAGGAGGGTTCATGGGGGTCCACTCGTCTGTAGAGTAGGACTCAGGAGGGTTCATGGGGTCGTCTATAGAGTAGGACTCAGGAGGGTTCATGGGGTCCACTCGTCTGTAGGGTAGGACTCAGGAGGGTTCATGGGGGTTCACTCGTCTGTAGGGTAGGACTCAGGAGGGTTCATGGGGTCCACTCGTCTGTAGGGTAGGACTCAGGAGGGTTCATGGGGGTTCACTCGTCTGTAGGGTAGGACTCAGGAGGGTTCATGGGGTCCACTCGTCTGTAGGGTAGGACTCAGGAGGGTTCATGGGGTCCACTCGTCTGTAGGGTAGGACTCAGGAGGGTTCATGGGGTCGTCTATAGAGTAGGACTCAGGAGGGTTCATGGGGGTTCACTCGTCTATGGAGTAGGACTCAGGAGGGTTCATGGGGTCCACTCGTCTGTAGAATAGGACTCAGGAGGGTTCATGGGGTCCACTCGTCTGTAGGGTAGGACTCAGGAGGGTTCATGGGGTCCACTCGTCTGTAGGGTAGGACTCAGGAGGGTTCATGGGGTCCACTCGTCTGTAGGGTAGGACTCAGGAGGGTTCATGGGGGTTCACTCGTCTGTAGGGTAGTACTCAGGAGGGTTCATGGGGGTCCACTCGTCTGTAGAATAGGACTCAGGAGGGTTCATGGGGTCCACTCGTCTATAGGGTAGGACTCAGGAGGTTTCATGGGGTCCACTCGTCTGTAGGGTAGGACTCAGGAGGTTTCATGGGGTCCACTCGTCTGTAGGGTAGGACTCAGGAGGGTTCATGGGGGTTCACTCGTCTGTAGGGTAGGACTCAGGAGGGTTCATGGGGTCCACTCGTCTGTAGGGTAGGACTCAGGAGGGTTCATGGGGGTTCACTCGTCTGTAGGGTAGGACTCAGGAGGGTTCATGGGGGTTCACTCGTCTGTAGGGTAGGACTCAGGAGGGTTCATGGGGGTTCACTCGTCTGTAGGGTAGGACTCAGGAGGGTTCATGGGGTCCACTCGTCTGTAGGGTAGGACTCAGGAGGGTTCATGGGGTCCACTCGTCTGTAGGGTAGGACTCAGGAGGGTTCATGGGGTCGTCTATAGAGTAGGACTCAGGAGGGTTCATGGGGGTTCACTCGTCTATGGAGTAGGACTCAGGAGGGTTCATGGGGTCGTCTATAGAGTAGGACTCAGGAGGGTTCATGGGGTCCACTCGTCTGTAGAATAGGACTCAGGAGGGTTCATGGGGTCCACTCGTCTGTAGGGTAGGACTCAGGAGGGTTCATGGGGTCCACTCGTCTGTAGGGTAGGACTCAGGAGGGTTCATGGGGTCGTCTCAGGAGGGTTCATGGGGGTCCACTCGTCTGTACAGTAGGACTCAGGAGGGTTCATGGGGTCGTCTATAGAGTAGGACTCAGGAGGGTTCATGGGGGTCCACTCGTCTATAGAGTAGGACTCAGGAGGGTTCATGGGGTCCCCTCCCCCGAAGGGTAGGACTCAGGAGGGTTCATGGGGTCGTCTCTAGAGTAGGACTCAGGAGGGTTCATGGGGTCCACTCGTCTGTAGAATAGGACTCAGGAGGGTTCATGGGGTCCACTCGTCTGTAGGGTAGGACTCAGGAGGGTTCATGGGGTCGTCTATAGAGTAGGACTCAGGAGGGTTCATGGGGGTTCACTCGTCTATGGAGTAGGACTCAGGAGGGTTCATGGGGTCCACTCGTCTGTAGAATAGGACTCAGGAGGGTTCATGGGGTCCACTCGTCTGTAGGGTAGGACTCAGGAGGGTTCATGGGGTCGTCTCAGGAGGGTTCATGGGGGTCCACTCGTCTGTAGGGTAGGACTCAGGAGGGTTCATGGGGGTCCACTCGTCTGTAGGGTAGGACTCAGGAGGGTTCATGGGGTCGTCTATAGAGTAGGACTCAGGAGGGTTCATGGGGGTCCACTCGTCTATAGAGTAGGACTCAGGAGGGTTCATGGGGTCCACTCGTCTGTAGGGTAGGACTCAGGAGGGTTCATGGGGTCCACTCGTCTGTAGGGTAGGACTCAGGAGGGTTCATGGGGTCCACTCGTCTGTAGGGTAGGACTCAGGAGGGTTCATGGGGTCGTCTCAGGAGGGTTCATGGGGGTCCACTCGTCTGTAGGGTAGGACTCAGGAGGGTTCATGGGGGTCCACTCGTCTGTAGGGTAGGACTCAGGAGGGTTCATGGGGTCGTCTATAGAGTAGGACTCAGGAGGATTCATGGGGTCCACTCGTCTGTAGGGTAGGACTCAGGAGGGTTCATGGGGTCGTCTATAGAGTAGGACTCTGGAGTGTTCATGGGGTCCACTCGTCTATGGAGTAGGACTCAGGAGGGTTCATGGGGTCCACTCGTCTGTACAGTAGGACTCAGGAGGGTTCATGGGGGTTCACTCGTCTGTAGGGTAGGACTCAGGAGGGTTCATGGGGTCCACTCGTCTGTAGGGTAGGACTCAGGAGGGTTCATGGGGTTCACTCGTCTGTAGGGTAGGACTCAGGAGGGTTCATGGGGGTCCACTCGTCTGTAGGGTAGGACTCAGGAGGGTTCATGGGGTCGTCTATAGAGTAGGACTCTGGAGTGTTCATGGGGTCCACTCGTCTATGGAGTAGGACTCAGGAGGGTTCATGGGGTCCACTCGTCTGTACAGTAGGACTCAGGAGGGTTCATGGGGTCCACTCGTCTGTAGGGTAGGACTCAGGAGGGTTCATGGGGGTCCACTCGTCTATAGAGTAGGACTCAGGAGGGTTCATGGGGTCGTCTATAGAGTAGGACTCAGGAGGGTTCATGGGGTCCACTCGTCTATAGAGTAGGACTCAGGAGGGTTCATGGGGTCCACTCGTCTGTAGGGTAGGACTCAGGAGGGTTCATGGGGGTTCACTCGTCTGTAGGGTAGGACTCAGGAGGGTTCATGGGGTCCACTCGTCTGTAGGGTAGGACTCAGGAGGGTTCATGGGGGTCCACTCGTCTGTAGGGTAGGACTCAGGAGGGTTCATGGGGTCGTCTATAGAGTAGGACTCAGGAGGGTTCATGGGGTCGTCTATAGAGTAGGACTCAGGAGGGTTCATGGGGGGTCTGGATGGTAGGTCCATACTGTCAGGAGATAGAGCTGTGGGGTCTGGTTGGTAGGTCCATACTGTTAGGAGATAGAGCTGTGGGGTCTGGTAGGTCCATACTGTTAGGAGATAGAGCTGTGGGGTCTGGTAGGTCCATATTGTTAGGAGATAGAGCTGTGGGGTCTGGTTGGTAGGTCCATACTGTTAGGAGATAGAGCTGTGGGGTCTGGTTGGTCCATACTGTTAGGAGATAGAGCTGTGGGGTCTGGTTGGTAGGTCCATACTGTTAGGAGATAGAGCTGTGGGGTCTGGTAGGTCAATACTGTTAGGAGATAGAGCTGTGGGGTCTGGTTGGTAGGTCCATACTGTTAGGAGATAGAGCTGTGGGGTCTGGTAGGTCCATACTGTTAGGAGATAGAGCTGTGGGGTCTGGTTGGTAGGTCCATACTGTTAGGAGATAGAGCTGTGGGGTCTGGTAGGTCCATACTGTTAGGAGATAGAGCTGTGGGGTCTGGTAGGTACGTCCATACTGTTAGGAGAGAGCTGTGGGGTCTGGTTGGTAGGTCCATACTGTTAGGAGATAGAGCTGTGGGTTCTGGTAGGTAGGTCCATACTGTTAGGAGATAGAGCTGTGGGTTCTGGTAGGTAGGTCCATACTGTTAGGAGATAGAGCTGTGGGGTCTGGTAGGTAGGTCCATACTGTTAGGAGATAGAGCTGTGGTGTCTGGTTGGTAGGTCCATACTATTAGGAGATAGAGCTGTGGGTTCTGGTAGGTCCATACTGTTAGGAGATAGAGCTGTGGGGTCTGGTTGGTAGGTCCATACTGTTAGGAGATAGAGCTGTGGGGTCTGGTTGGTAGGTCCATACTGTTAGGAGATAGAGCTGTGGGTTCTGGTAGGTCCATACTGTTAGGAGATAGAGCTGTGGGGTCTGGTAGGTCCATACTGTTAGGTGATAGAGCTGTGGGGTCTGGTAGGTCCATACTGTTAGGAGATAGAGCTGTGGAGTCTGGTTGGTAGGTCCATACTGTTAGGAGATAGAGCTGTGGGGTCTGGTAGGTCCATAGTGTTAGGAGATAGAGCTGTGGGTCTGGTTGGTAGGTCCATACTGTTAGGTGATAGAGCTGTGGGGTCTGGTAGGTCCATACTGTTAGGAGATAGAGCTGTGGAGTCTGGTTGGTAGGTCCATACTGTTAGGAGATAGAGCTGTGGGGTCTGGTAGGTCCATAGTGTTAGGAGATAGAGCTGTGGGGTCTGGTTGGTAGGTCCATACTGTTAGGAGATAGAGCTGTGGGGTCTGGTTGGTAGGTCCATACTGTTAGGAGATAGAGCTGTGGGTTCTGGTAGGTCCATACTGTTAGGAGATAGAGCTGTGGGGTCTGGTAGGTCCATACTGTTAGGTGATAGAGCTGTGGGGTCTGGTAGGTCCATACTGTTAGGAGATAGAGCTGTGGAGTCTGGTTGGTAGGTCCATACTGTTAGGAGATAGAGCTGTGGGGTCTGGTAGGTCCATAGTGTTAGGAGATAGAGCTGTGGGGTCTGGTTGGTAGGTCCATACTGTTAGGAGATAGAGCTGTGGGGTCTGGTTGGTAGGTCCATACTGTTAGGTGATAGAGCTGTGGGGTCTGGTAGGTCCATACTGTTAGGAGATAGAGCTGTGGAGTCTGGTTGGTAGGTCCATACTGTTAGGAGATAGAGCTGTGGGGTCTGGTAGGTCCATAGTGTTAGGAGATAGAGCTGTGGGGTCTGGTTGGTAGGTCCATACTGTTAGGAGATAGAGCTGTGGGGTCTGGTAGGTCCATACTGTTAGGAGATAGAGCTGTGGGGTCTGGTTGGTAGGTCCATACTGTTAGGAGATAGAGCTGTGGGGTCTGGTTGGTAGGTCCATACTGTTAGGAGATAGAGCTGTGGGGTCTGGTTGGTAGGTCCATACTGTTAGGAGATAGAGCTGTGGGTTCTGGTAGGTCCATACTGTTAGGAGATAGAGCTGTGGGGTCTGGTTGGTAGGTCCATACTGTTAGGAGATAGAGCTGTGGGTTCTGGTGAGTTACAGTCTGGACGAAACATTCTGGCAGTGATCTGAACTGAGTTGGATTGTAAGGGAACATCCAATTAAATGAAAGATTGTGATTTAAAAAATAAATAAATAAAAAAAACACGATTAAAATCGCATTTCTTTGTAACATTGCAAAACGTTTAAAACTTTTTTTTTTTTTTTTTTTGTCTGTTTCTCTAACATAACCCTGCACTGTCCTAGAACATAAAGCTTTTTTTATTAAGTTATCATTGTGTGAAGCAGTTTACCAGAGGGGTCTATGGAAACTAAACCGAAGGAGAATGAGTCCTCAACAACAGAGTTACTGTATTCCATCATCACACTAAACTAACCCTTCCAGACCACATATCAACACATATGATCTCAGCTAACATCAAACACAGTGTCGACAGCTTGGAAATAGGACAAGCACTGAGTCAATCAAATGTATTGGAAACCAGCCGCTCAGTCTTAGGAGTCAGGACTCACCCTAACATATAGTGTTTGGACCTGGGCCACCAAGCCTCAGGAGGACTCACCCTCACGATAGTGTTGGACCTGGGCCACCAAGCCTCAGGAGTTAGGACTCCTAACATATAGTGTTGGACCTGGGCCACCAAGCCTCAGGACTCACCCTAACATATAGTGTTGGACCTGGGCCACTCAGTCTTAGGAGTCAGGACTCACCCTAACATATAGTGTTGGACCTGGGCCACTCAGTCTTAGGAGTCAGGACTCACCCTAACATATAGTGTTGGACCTGGGCCACTCAGTCTTAGGAGTCAGGACTCACCCTAACATATAGTGTTGGACCTGGGCCACTCAGTCTTAGGAGTCAGGACTCACCCTAACATATAGTGTTTGGACCTGGGCCACTCAGTCTTAGGAGTCAGGACTCACCCTAACATATAGTGTTGGACCTGGGCCACTCAGTCTTAGGAGTCAGGACTCACCCTAACATATAGTGTTTGGACCTGGGCCACTCAGTCTTAGGAGTCAGGACTCACCCTAACATATAGTGTTGGACCTGGGCCACCAAGCCTTAGGAGTCAGGACTCACCCTAACATATAGTGTTGGACCTGGTCCACCAAGCCTCAGGAGCCAAATTAAAGCTTTAGCAAACTGTCTGCCAAGGTTTTGGATAGATCTTCAATCAGACAGAGCAGAGAAATGAACATGCCTAGTGGGTAGGATTAAACACAGTGTACTATTTGTTTCTCTCTTTCCCTCTGCCTCCTTTCCCCCCCCCCATCCCCCCCCTCTTTTACCCCGGCACAGAGAAACAATTAGCATCAGGTAGGCCAAGAAGGACGTCTGTTCTTGTTGGAATCGTGCCCACATCAGGATGTATCCAAAAACCCTTTTTTTTCTTCCCCCCTTCTCTTCCCTTCCTTTCCTCTCTTCTAGTTGTGCTTTTGGGGAGTGTTTGATGTTCGGGCTTTATTATTAAAGGTTAAAAACAACAAAAAAAAACCCCAGAGGAGATCGTTTTTCACAGACATGCCTGGTTGAGTTCCCTCGTTGACTCTCCCTGAGAATCACAGGAAATATATCTCTCTGTATGGGAAACAGGATATTATTGCATTGGACAAGTAAATATCTACGCCGTAGCTTTTTTGAAGAGCTCGGAGAAATTAATAAATTATGTAACCAGGTTTTTTTTTTAAATCCTCGATCTAATGTTTAATCTTTTCTAAGGAAAATAATTGAGAATATTTATTTTATCATTATGGGTTTTTTTCAGTTTTAGTGTGATGATGGATGCCATTTCAATGGTTTTACTGTTATGTAAAACTAACTGGCCTGGTGGTCAGGACACAGCTTGGACATATCGTTGTTCTGGAGATTCACAGAAATGTTCCTTAAAAACAATTAGTTCCTGGGTGACAGTGTTAGTTCCTGGGTAACAGTGTTAGTTCCTGGGTAACAGTGTTAGTTCCTGGGTAACAGTGTTAGTTCCTGGGTAACAGTGTTAGTTCCTGGGTAACAGCATTAGTTCCTGGGTAACAGTGTTAGTTCCTGGGTAACAGCATTAGTTCCTGGGTAACAGCATTAGTTCCTGGGTAACAGCATTAGTTCCTGGGTAACAGCATTAGTTCCGGGGTAACAGCATTAGTTCCTGGGTAACAGCATTAGTTCCTGGGTAACAGCATTAGTTCCTGGGTAACAGCGTTAGTTCCTGGGTAACAGCGTTAGTTCCTGGGTAACAGCATTAGTTCCTGGGTAACAGCATTAGTTCCGGGGTAACAGCATTAGTTCCTGGGTAACAGCATTAGTTCCTGGGTAACAGCATTAGTTCCTGGGTAACAGCGTTAGTTCCTGGGTAACAGCGTTAGTTCCTGGGTAACAGCATTAGTTCCTGAGTAACAGCATTAGTTCCTGGGTAACAGTGTTAGTTCCTGGGTAACAGCATTAGTTCCTGGGTAACAGTGTTAGTTCCTGGGTAACAGCATTAGTTCCTGGGTAACAGCATTAGTTCCTGAGTAACAGCATTAGTTCCTGGGTAACAGCATTAGTTCCTGGGTAACAGTGTTAGTTCCTGGGTAACAGTGTTAGTTCCTGGGTAACAGCATTAGTTCCTGGGTAACAGCATTAGTTATTGGGTAACAGCATTAGTTCCTGGGTAACAGCATTAGTTCCTGGGTAACAGCATTAGTTCCTGGGTAACAGTGTTAGTTCCTGGGTAACAGTGTTAGTTCCTGGGTAACAGCATTAGTTCCTGGGTAACAGCATTAGTTATTGGGTAACAGCATTAGTTCCTGGGTAACAGCATTAGTTCCTGGGTAACAGCATTAGTTCCTGGGTAACAGCATTAGTTCCTGGGTAACAGCATTAGTTCCTGAGTAACAGCATTAGTTCCTGGGTAACAGCATTAGTTCCTGGGTAACAGCGTTAGTTCCTGGGTAACAGCGTTAGTTCCTGGGTAACAGTGTTATTCTAAGTAAACCATAGATACTCCAGCTGTGTTGGTACCCATAGATACTCCAGCTGTGTTGGTAACCATAGATACTCCAGCTGTGTTAGTAAACCATAGATACTCCAGCTGTGTTGGTAAACCATAGATACTCCAGCTGTGTTGGTAACCATAGATACTCCAGCTGTGTTGGTAACCATAGATACTCCAGCTGTGTTGGTAACCATAGATACTCCAGCTGTGTTGGTAAACCATAGATACTCCAGCTGTGTTGGTAACCATAGATACTCCAGCTGTGTTGGTAACCATAGATACTCCAGCTGTGTTGGTAACCATAGATACTCCAGCTGTGTTGGTAAACCATAGATACTCCAGCTGTGTTGGTAACCATAGATACTCTAGTGGTTTGTTTCCAGTGAGTCCTGATGTACTTCACTGCTAAGAACCTGTCAAACACACTGATTTTAACTAGAGGTGACAGTCAGAATGTATTTCTCTCTGTTACACCCACACCAATCCACACACGGTATGATGCAGGCTGGGTAACGGGTGCGCGATCTCTCTTTAACCTCCCCGGGCAAGGTGGGACGCTTGCGTGGCGCGAAATCCAAATACCTCACAAATGCTATAACTTCAATTTCTCAAACATATGACTATTTTACACCATTTTAAAGACAAGACTCTCGTTAATCTAACCACATTGTCCGATTTCAAAAAGGCTTTACAGCGAAAGCAAAACATTAGATTATGTCAGGAGAGTACCCTGCCAAAAATAATCACACAGCCATTTTCAAAGCTAGCATATAATGTCACATAAACCCAAACCACAGCTAAATGCAGCACTAACCTTGAATGATCTTCATCAGATGACACTCCTAGGACATTATGTTATACAATACATGCATGTTTTGTTCAATCAAGTTCATATTTATTTCAAAAAACAGCTTTTTACATTAGCATGTGATGTTCAGAACTAGCATACCCACCGCAAACTTCCGGTGAATTTATTTTAATAACTGGGTTCTCTGCCATATTCGACAATGACTTCAAATGAAATCCCAAGTTCAAGAACTTCAGGGAAATGGCGGACAAAAGTACGTATTGTTGTCCTTTTCTTTCGGAGTGCCACCGTTTCCCGATGCTCTTGAACACAGCATGATTCCTCTGTGACAGTAGAGGGATTAGTTAGTGGATGCTGCTCTCTCCGATTGGGGGGGAAAAAGGGGATTTTCCTAAAGAAAGGAAGAGTCATCTCTTAGTGTTTGGCAGCTAGCAGGCTGACCTGACATATCAAGTGGAAACACTCTCTCCTCTCTCTCTCTCTCTCTCTCTCTCTCTCTCTGCTATGAATCATCTCATACTGAAGGCCAAGGAGAACAGCATCATGGGTAAACAGATAATAGTTGACTGATATTGAACAATAACTGTTGTGTTGTCAACCAGCAAGCAAACAAATACATAGCTCTTACCTGCTACGAGGTCTGGAACAAAAATAAACAGTCTTGATCCAGACTGGCAGACTACAGCACATGAACAAACTTAGAGACCTTACCTGGTAGTAATCTGGGTCAAGGCTGTGTTGTTCTGTAGTCTTGATCAAGGCTGTGTTGTTCTGTAGTCTTGGTTAGGGGTCGTGGTCAGTATAACTACTGTTGTGTTGCCAGGGATAGGGGTTGTGGTCAGTATAACTACTGTTGTGTTTCCAGGGATAGGGGTTGTGGTTGTGGTCAGTATAACTACTGTTGTGTTTCCAGGGATAGGGGTTGTGGTTGTGGTCAGGATAACTACTGTTGTGTTTCCAGGGATAGGGGTTGTGGTCAGTATAACTACTGTTGTGTTTCCAGGGTTAGGGGTTGTGGTCAGTATAACTACTGTTGTGTTTCCAGGGTTAGGGGTTGTGGTCAGTATAACTACTGTTGTGTTTCCAGGGTTAGGGGTTGTGGTCAGTATAACTACTGTTGTATTTCCAGGGATAGGGGTTGTGGTCAGTATAACTACTGTTGTGTTTCCAGGGATAGGGGTTGTGGTCAGTATAACTACTGTTGTGTTTCCAGGGATAGGGGTTGTGGTCAGTATAACTACTGTTGTGTTTCCAGGGATAGGGGTTGTGGTCAGAATAACTACTGTTGTGTTTCCAGGGATAGGGGTTGTGGTCACTATAACTACTGTTGTGTTTCCAGGGATAGGGGTTGTGGTCAGTATAACTACTGTTGTGTTTCCAGGGTTAGGGGTTGTGGTCAGTATAACTACTGTTGTGTTTCCAGGGTTAGGGGTTGTGGTCAGTATAACTACTGTTATTTAGACTGACCCCCCTAGTGAAGACATGTCCATTAGACTGACCCCCCTAGTGAAGACATGTCCGTTTAGACTGACCCCCCTAGTGGAGACATGTCCATTAGACTGACCCCCCCTAGTGGAGACATGTCCATTAGACTGACCCCCCCTAGTGGAGACATGTCCATTAGACTGACCCCCCTAGTAGAGACATGTCCATTAGACTGACCCCCCTAGTGGAGACATGTCCATTAGACTGACCCCCCTAGTGAAGACATGTCCATTAGACTGACCCCCCCTAGTGAAGACATGTCCATTAGACTGACCCCCCCTAGTGGAGACATGTCCATTAGACTGACCCCCCCTAGTGGAGACATGTCTATTAGACTGACCCCCCCTAGTGGAGACATGTCCATTAGACTGACCCCCCCTAGTGGAGACATGTCCATTTAGACTGACCCCCCTAGTGAAGACATGTCCATTTAGACTGACCCCCCCTAGTGGAGACATGTCCATTTAGACTGACCCCCCTAGTGAAGACATGTCCATTTAGACTGACCCCCCTAGTGGAGACATGTCCATTAGACTGACCCCCCTAGTGGAGACATGTCCATTTAGACTGACCCCCCTAGTGAAGACATGTCCATTTAGACTGACCCCCCTAGTGGAGACATGTCCATTTAGACTGACCCCCCTAGTGAAGACATGTCCATTAGACTGACCCCCCCTAGTGGAGACATGTCCATTAGACTGACCCCCCCTAGTGAAGACATGTCCATTAGACTGACCCCCCTAGTGGAGACATGTCCATTAGACTGACCCCCCTAGTGAAGACATGTCCATTAGACTGACCCCCCCTAGTGAAGACATGTCCATTAGACTGACCCCCCCTAGTGGAGACATGTCCATTAGACTGACCCCCCCTAGTGGAGACATGTCCATTAGACTGACCCCCCCTAGTGGAGACATGTCCATTAGACTGACCCCCCTAGTGGAGACATGTCCATTTAGACTGACCCCCCTAGTGAAGACATGTCCATTTAGACTGACCCCCCCTAGTGGAGACATGTCCATTTAGACTGACCCCCCTAGTGAAGACATGTCCATTTAGACTGACCCCCCTAGTGAAGACATGTCCATTAGACTGACCCCCCCTAGTGGAGACATGTCCATTAGACTGACCCCCCCTAGTGGAGACATGTCCATTTAGACTGACCCCCCTAGTGAAGACATGTCCATTAGACTGACCCCCCCTAGTGAAGACATGTCCATTAGACTGACCCCCCCTAGTGGAGATATGTCCATTTAGACTGACCCCCCTAGTGAAGACATGTCCATTTAGACTGACCCCCCTAGTGAAGACATGTCCATTAGACTGACCCCCCTAGTGAAGACATGTCCATTTAGACTGACCCCCCTAGTGAAGACATGTCCATTTAGACTGACCCCCCTAGTGGAGACATGTCCATTTAGACTGACCCCCCCTAGTGAAGACATGTCCATTAGACTGACCCCCCCTAGTGGAGACATGTCCATTTAGACTGACCCCCCTAGTGGAGACATGTCCATTAGACTGACCCCCCTAGTGAAGACATGTCCATTAGACTGACCCCCCCTAGTGAAGACATGTCCATTTAGACTGACCCCCCCTAGTGAAGACATGTCCATTAGACTGACCCCCCCTAGTGGAGACATGTCCATTAGACTGACCCCCCCTAGTGGAGACATGTCCATTTAGACTGACCCCCCTAGTGAAGACATGTCCATTAGACTGACCCCCCCTAGTGAAGACATGTCCATTAGACTGACCCCCCCTAGTGGAGATATGTCCATTTAGACTGACCCCCTAGTGAAGACATGTCCATTTAGACTGACCCCCCTAGTGAAGACATGTCCATTAGACTGACCCCCTAGTGAAGACATGTCCATTTAGACTGACCCCCCTAGTGAAGACATGTCCATTTAGACTGACCCCCCTAGTGGAGACATGTCCATTTAGACTGACCCCCCCTAGTGAAGACATGTCCATTAGACTGACCCCCCTAGTGGAGACATGTCCATTTAGACTGACCCCCTAGTGGAGACATGTCCATTAGACTGACCCCCCCTAGTGAAGACATGTCCATTAGACTGACCCCCCTAGTGAAGACATGTCCATTTAGACTGACCCCCTAGTGAAGACATGTCGATTAGACTGACCCCCCTAGTGGAGACATGTCCATTAGACTGACCCCCCCTAGTGGAGACATGTCCATTAGACTGACCCCCCCTAGTGGAGACATGTCCATTAGACTGACCCCCCCTAGTGAAGACATGTCCATTTAGACTGACCCCCCCTAGTGAAGACATGTCCATTAGACTGACCCCCCCTAGTGGAGACATGTCCATTTAGACCTCTCCGTACTCCAGATGTGGGCCGTTGATTCTCTGATTTGACTCAAAGCTTGAACGGTTTGTTGTTGTTGATGAAATAACAGCGAGTTATACTTTACTTTGGCATGTTGGAAAGATCAGAGTGTTGAAATGTGTAATTGTTTCAAGACATTTTGGATAGTTGTCCCCCCCCCCCCTCCATGTTGCTTATCCAACTCTACACCAGAGTAGAACTGAGAGGATTTCGCTCCCGGTCAGATGTTCGAGGTAGTGAGAGGACTTTTAAAGATTTTTTTTATATTTTTTTTAAAGTTTGTTTTTAGAGATGAAGACAACGACAACCATCATGTCGAATTACAGAAGATATTTCTAGTCGTGGTGGGAGAGGAGAGGAGGGTTTTTTTTTAATACACAATGCTGTGACATTCAGGATGTTTATCGAGAGCAGCAGATCTGAACACAGCGGACTGAATAAAGAGACAATGCCAATGTTGAAAAATTTGTTTTCTCTGGCTGGTTGTATCACTTACAGCGATTAAACATTTCACAAAAGTTTTAAATTGTAATTCCAGGCTACTAACATGCTGTTTGCAGGGAACAGTTTATCTGTTGCCTGTTTAAAGTGTTGTTCTCATGTCAGAGACATTTATTGGAAATCTGAGAGCACACGGTGGGAAAACAGAAAAACTGTAAAAACTAAGGTCTAATGTCTGTGTTTTCTCAATGTTCTGTGATGTAAAGTTCGAACTGTCCTCCTCCTGTTCTCTCTCTCTCTCCCCCTCTCTCCCCCCTCTCTCCCTCCTCTCTCTCTCTCTCTCTCCCCCTCTCTCCTCTCTCTCCCTCCTCTCTCTCTCTCTCCCCCCTCTCTCCCCCCTCTCTCCCTCCTCTCTCTCTCTCTCTCCCCCCTCTCTCCTCTCTCTCCCTCCTCTCTCTCTCTCTCCCCCCTCTCTCCCCCCTCTCTCCCTCCTCTCTCTCTCTCTCTCCCTCCCTCTCACATCTCTCTCTCTCCCTCTCTCCCTCCCTCTCACATCTCTCTGTCTCCCTCTCTCCCCTCCTCTCCTCTCCCTCTCCTCTCTCTCTCCCCCTCTCTCCCCCTCTCCTCTCCCCCCTCTCTCTCTCTCTCCCTCTCCCCCTCTCTCTCCCTCTTCCTCTTCCTCCCCCTCTCTCCTCTCCTCTCCTCTCCTCTCTCTCCCCCTCTCCTCTCTCTCTCCCTCTCTCTCCTCTCTCTCTCCCCCTCTCTCCTCTCCTCTCTCTACCCCCTCTCTCCCCCTCTCCTCCCCCCTCTCTCTCTCTCTCCCTCTCCCCCTCTCTCCTCTCTCCTCTCCTCTCCTCTCCCAGGAAGCGCTCGGTGACCCACGCCCAGCTGATGCACGATAAGGGCCGGACGCTGCAGGATTTCAAGCGTCGCATGTGGCTCCAAGAGCTGCTGGACGTGGTCCATACAGCCGAGATCAGGGAACTTCCTGTCCGCCCGGTGGTCAGCAGCGGAGCCGGAGTGGGGCTTGGACTACCGGTGGCCGGGGTAGGGGTCAGCCTGGGATTGGGTACAACGGGAGGTACCCAGCACCCTCACCCCAAACCTCCAGGGGGCACCAAGAACCTTCCCATCAACTTCCACACGGAAGAGGAAGGAACCAACCTGCCGCAGGAGACCAACAAGTCCCAAACGTACAAAGAGAAAGACGGGACGCGGAAGGCCAAGGAAGGGAAGAAAAAAAAAAGGGAGGAATGGGAAGAGGAGAGAGGGGGAGAGGAGGGAGGGGGAGAGGAAGAGGAGGGCGCGCTCACTGGGCTGGGCGCAGGAAGAGGAGGAGCCTGGGAATGGGTACCGCCTGGAGTGGCGAGGGCCCTTCTTCGGCCTGAGGGGGGCGCCGCACTAGAACACTGTCACACTCTGACTAAGGTAAACAAACACCTCGATGGTGTCGTTGTTGTTGTTGTCGTTGTTGTTGTTGTTGTCGTTGTTGGTGTTGTTGTTGTTGTTGTCGTTGTTGTTGTTGTTGTTGTTGTTGTTGTTGCTGTTGTTGTTGTCGTTGTTGTTGTTGTTGCTGTTGTTGTTGTTGTTGTCGTTGTTGTTGTTGTTGTCGTTGTTGTTGTCGTCGTCGTTGTTGTTGTTGTTGTTGTCGTCGTTGTTGTTGTCGTTGTTGTTGTCGTCGTCGTTGTCGTTGTTGTTGTTGTCGTTGTTGTCGTCGTCGTCGTTGTTGTCGTTGTCGTCGTCGTCGTTGTTGTTGTTGTCTGGGTCATAGATTGCTGAGTGAATATCAGTGAATGTCTTACAGCGAACTAATGTCCTTTTCTGTCTTGTTGTTGTCATTGTGTGTTTCAGAAACCTGAGGACATGCAGATGGACACCCAGACATACCTGTTGCAGGGGTTTCTTGCGATAGGAAATATTTATTTTTCTGTAAATATTGTAAAACGCACCAGACTAGTGATAATGACGAAGACAATTAAAAAACATTTACAGACGCTCGCTCTGCGGAGCGACATAATTTAATAATTGTGAAATCCTGTCCTGTCCTGTTCTGTTTTGTCTTACGACTATGTCAATTATTATTAATGTCACATTGTGCTGTAATTTATTTTGTTTGAACAGTGTATTTATTTTGTAAATGTATTGAGGTGCTGCTGACCTATATTTTTGTACCATAATGCACTTTTAGATATATAAATATAAATATATAAGTAATTTCTGTGGTTGATTGAAATGAAGACAACATTGCTGGTCATTCCTCCGTGTTCACTAGGCTCCTCCTCCGCACGGTTCCCATAGCGACCACATGACTCGTCTGTCCGCTCTGCTCTGACTGGCCCACAGACGTCTAATCTAATTGGCTGTTGACCAAGTCGGCGTGTTCAATAGGCACACTATGGAAAAAAAATGTTTCAAAATGTTTTACAAAAAAACAAAAAACATACATATACATATTTTTTTTTTTAGCATTTCTTATTGGACTTAAGTCCAGCAAGTCCGTCCTCGTTCGAGATGGTTTTCTTCAGTTTGTTACCTAATGAACACGACCCAAGACGACCCAGAACGACCCATGCAGCTGTCCTCGACCCCTGACCTCTGTACATTATGCTTCAACCCCCCCCCCCCTCCCGCCGTCTGTCTCCATCAGTTGGTCCACTGGGAACCATCTCCTTTCACTCGGGCCCGTACAGAACCAGAACACAATGCAACGACTTCATATTGTTGTTCGGCACTTGCACTGAGAGACGACCCTGTACTGAATGGATTAAACATTTCAGAGTATCTACCCTGAGTCTGACGTCTCTTTGCTATGTGTCTGACTGAGATCCTGTCTGAACTGACTGTCATCCTGTCTGGTTGTATGAACTGACTGACTGTCATCCTGTCTGGTTGTATGAACTGTCCTCCTGTCTGGTTGAAAGAACTGACTGTCATCCTGTCTGGTTGTATGAACTGACTGTCATCCTGTCTGGTTGAATGAACTGTCTGTCATCCTGTCTGGTTGTATGAACTGACTGTCATCCTGTCTGGTTGAATGAACTGTCTGTCATCCTGTCTGGTTGTATGAACTGACTGACTGTCATCCTGTCTGGTTGTATGAACTGTCTGTCATCCTGTCTGGTTGTATGAACTGTCTGTCCTCCTGTCTGGTTGAATGAACTGTCTGTCCTCCTGTCATCCTGTCTGAACTGTCTGTTTTTGTCTTTGTCCTGCTGATATCCCTCACCTCACCATCTCACACTGGCCTTGAAGTTCCATAATAATCAATCGATCGAATCGATCAATAACTATCTTATCGTTAGCTAGGCTATATTTCCCTGAAGTCAATCACAACAGTATCTCTGATGAGGGTCCGTCATCCCTCCGTGGCCCTGTGTTTCCCAGCTCTGGACTTGACCACCTCGCGACAACGAGTCGCCCTCATCCCTCCTGCTGATTGGCTAACTTAGGGAAACGCGTGACGTTGAAAGATGTGACGTTGAGGACTAGAATAATTGTGTCATATAAAACCGTTAAAAAAAAAACGGTAAAATAAAATTAAAATAAAAAATATAAACAAGCCAAACGCAAGCGAGTCCAAATGTTTTATACAGCGTCAACGTTGATCACTATGTTAGATGTACAGTTAC
>NW_025547611.1:0-65000 GCF_905237065.1 Salmo salar
GAGTTGGTCTATTATAGACTGAATGGGTATATAGTATCTATATATGAGTTGGTCAATATTTATAGACTGAATGGGTATATAGTATCATATATGAGATGGTATATTATAGACTGAATGGGTATATAGTATCTATATGAGTTGGTATATTATAGACTGAATGGGTATATAGTATCTATATATGAGATGGTCTATTATAGACTAGAATGGGTATATAGTATCTATATACGAGTTGGTATATTATAGACTGAATGGGTATATAGTATCTATATATGAGTTGGTCTATTATAGACTGAATGGGTATATAGTACTATATATGAGTTGGTATATTATAGACCTATAGACTGAATGGGTATA
Organism: Salmo salar; assembly: GCF_905237065.1. Taxonomy (NCBI): domain Eukaryota; kingdom Metazoa; phylum Chordata; class Actinopteri; order Salmoniformes; family Salmonidae; genus Salmo; species Salmo salar. Next base: position 355 of record NW_025547611.1, read on the forward strand.
TAGTATCTATATATGAGTTGGTCTATTATAGACTGAATGGGTATATAGTATCTATATGAATTGGTATATTATAGACCTATAGACTGAATGGGTATATAGTATCTATATAGGAGTTGGTCTATTATAGACTGAATGGGTATATAGTATCTATATATGAGTTGGTCTATTATAGACTGAATGGGTATATAGTATATATATGAGTTGGTCTATTATAGACCTATAGACTGAATGGGTATATAGTATCTATATATGAGTTGGTCTATTATAGACTGAATGGGTATATAGTATCTATATATGAGTTGGTCTATTATAGACCTGAATGGGTATATAGTATCTATATATGAGTTGGTCTATTATAGACTGAATGGGTATATAGTATCTATATATGAGTTGGTCTATTATAGACTGAATGGGTATATAGTATCTATATATGAGTTGGTCTATTATAGACTGAATGGGTATATAGTATCATATATGAGATGGTATATTATAGACTGAATGGGTATATAGTATCATATGTGAGATGGTCTATTATAGACTGAATGGGTATATAGTATCTATATATGAGATGGTCTATTATAGACCTATAGACTGAATGGGTATATAGTATCTATATATGAGTTGGTATATTATAGACTGAATGGGTATATAGTATATATATATGAGTTGGTATATTACAGACTGAATGGGTATATAGTATCTATATATGAGTTGGTCTATTATAGACCTATAGACTGAATGGGTATATAGTATCTATATATGAGTTGGTCTATTATAGACTGAATGGGTATATAGTATCTATATATGAGTTGGTCTATTATAGACTGAATGGGTATATAGTATCTATATATGAGTTGGTATATTATAGACTGAATGGGTATATAGTATCTATATATGAGTTGGTATATTATAGACTGAATGGGTATATAGTATCTATATATGAGTTGGTCTATTATAGACCTATAGACTGAATGGGTATATAGTATCTATATATGAGTTGGTCTATTATAGACTGAATGGGTATATAGTATCTATATATGAGTTGGTCTATTATAGACTGAATGGGTATATAGTATCTATATATGAGTTGGTCTATTATAGACTGAATGGGTATATAGTATCTATATATGGGTTGGTATATTATAGACCTATAGACTGAATGGGTATATAGTATCTATATATGAGTTGGTCTATTATAGACTGAATGGGTATATAGTATCTATATATGTGTTGGTATATTATAGACCTATAGACTGAATGTGTATATAGTATCTATATATGAGATGGTATATTATAGACTGAATGGGAATATAGTATCTATATATGAGTTGGTCTATTATAGACTGAATGGGTATATAGTATACATATATGATTTGGTCTATTATAGACCTATAGACTGAATGGGTATATAGTATCTATATATGAGTTGGTCTATTATAGACTGAATGGGTATATAGTATATATATATGATTTGGTCTATTATAGACTGAATGGGTATATAGTATCTATATATGAGTTGGTCTATTATAGACTGAATGGGTATATAGTATCTATATATGAGTTGGTCTATTATAGACTGAATGGTTATATAGTATCTATATATGAGTTGGTCTATTATAGATTGAATGGGTATATAGTATCTATATATGAGATGGTATATTATAGACTGAATGGGTATATAGTATCTATATATGAGATGGTCTATTATAGACTGAATGGGTATATAGTATCTATATATGAGATGGTCTATTATAGACCTATAGACTGAATGGGTATATAGTATCTATATATGAGTTGGTATATTATAGACTGAATGGGTATATAGTATCTATATATGAGTTGGTATATTATAGACTGAATGGGTATATAGTATCTATATATGAGTTGGTCTATACCTATAGACTGAATGGGTATATAGTATCTATATATGAGTTGGTCTATTATAGACTGAATGGGTATATAGTATCTATATATGAGTTGGTCATATTATAGACTGAATGGGTATATAGTATCTATATATGAGTTGGTATATTATAGACTGAATGGGTATATAGTATATATATATGAGTTGGTATATTACAGACTGAATGGGTATATAGTATCTATATATGAGTTGGTCTATTATAGACCTATAGACTGAATGGGTATATAGTATCTATATATGAGTTGGTCTATTATAGACTGAATGGGTATATAGTATCTATATATGAGATGGTCTATTATAGACCTATAGACTGAATGGGTATATAGTATCTATATATGAGTTGGTCTATTATAGACCTATAGACTGAATGGGTATATAGTATCTATATATGAGTTGGTATATTATAGACTGAATGGGTATATAGTATCTATATATGAGCTGGTATATTACAGACTGAATGGGTATATATTATCTATATATGAGTTGGTCTATTATAGACTGAATGGGTATATAGTATCTATATATTAGTTGGTCTATTATAGACCTATAGACTGAATGGGTATATAGTATCTATATATGAGTTGGTCTATTATAGACTGAATGGGTATATAGTATCTATATATCAGTTGGTCTATTATAGACTGAATGGGTATATAGTATCTATATATGAGATGGTATATTATAGACTGAATGGGTATATAGTATCTATATATGAGATGGTATATTATAGACTGAATGGGTATATAGTATCTATATATGAGATGGTCTATTATAGACTGAATGGGTATATAGTATCTATATATGAGTTGGTATATTATAGACTGAATGGCTATATAGTATATATATATGAGTTGGTATATTACAGACTGAATGGGTATATATTATCTATATGTGAGTTGGTCTATTATAGACTGAATGGGTATATAGTATCTATATATGAGTTGGTATATTATATACCTATAGACTGAATGGGTATATAGTATCTATATATGAGTTGGTCTATTATAGACTGAATGTGTATATAGTATCTATATATGAGTTGGTCTATTATAGACTGAATGGGTATATAGTATATATATATGAGTTGGTCTATTATAGACCTATAGACTGAATGGGTATATAGTATCTATATATGAGTTGGTCTATTATAGACTGAATGGGTATATAGTATCTATATATGAGATGGTCTATTATAGACCTATAGACTGAATGGGTATATAGTATCTATATATGAGTTGGTCTATTATAGACTTAATGGGTATATAGTATCTATATATGAGATGGTCTATTATAGACCTATAGACTGAATGCGTATATAGTATCTATATATGAGTTGGTCTATTATAGACTGAATGGGTATATAGTATCTATATATGAGATGGTATATTATAGACTGAATGGGTATATAGTATCTATATATGAGATGGTCTATTATAGACTGAATGGGTATATAGTATCTATATATGAGTTGGTATATTATAGACCTATAGACTGAATGGGTATATAGTATCTATATATGAGTTGGTCTATTATAGACTGAATGGGTATATAGTATCTATATATGAGTTGGTCTATTATAGACTGAATGGGTATATAGTATCTATATATGAGTTGGTCTATTATAGACTGAATGGGTATATAGTATCTATATATGAGTTGGTATATTATAGACCTATAGACTGAATGGGTATATAGTATCTATATATGAGTTGGTATATTATAGACTGAATGGGTATATAGTATATATATATGAGTTGGTATATTACAGACTGAATGGGTATATATTATCTATATATGAGTTGGTCTATTATAGACTGAATGGGTATATAGTATCTATATATGAGTTGGTCTATTATAGACTGAATGGGTATATAGTATCTATATATGAGTTGGTCTATTATAGACTGAATGGGTATATAGTATCTATATATGAGTTGGTCTATTATAGACTGAATGGGTATATAGTATCTATATATGAGTTGGTCTATTATAGACTGAATGGGTATATAGTATCTATATATGAGATGGTCTATTATAGACCTATAGACTGAATGGGTATATAGTATCTATATATGAGTTGGTATATTATAGACTGAATGGGTATATAGTATCTATATATGAGTTGGTCTATTATAGACCTATAGACTAAATGGGTATATAGTATCTATATATGAGTTGGTCTATTATAGACCTATAGACTGAATGGGTATATAGTATCTATATATGAGTTGGTCTATTATAGACTGAATGGGTATATAGTATCTATATATGAGTTGGTCTATTATAGACTGAATGGGTATATAGTATCTATATATGAGTTGGTCTATTATAGACTGAATGGGTATATAGTATCTATATATGAGTTGGTCTATTATAGACTGAATGGGTATATAGTATCTATATATGAGATTGGTCTATTATAGACTGAATGGGTATATAGTATCTATATATGAGATGGTATATTATAGACTGAATGGGTATATAGTATCTATATATGAGATGGTCTATTATAGACTGAATGGGTATATAGTATCTATATATGAGTTGGTCTATTATAGACCTATAGACTGAATGGGTATATAGTATCTATATATGAGTTGGTATATTATAGACTGAATGGGTATATAGTATCTATATATGAGTTGGTATATTATAGACTGAATGGGTATATAGTATCTATATATGAGTTGGTCTATTATAGACTGAATGGGTATATAGTATCTATATATGAGTTGGTATATTATAGACCTATAGACTGAATGGGTATATAGTATCTATATATGAGTTGGTCTATTATAGACTGAATGGGTATATAGTATCTATATATGAGTTGGTCTATTATAGACTGAATGGGTATATAGTATACATATATGAGTTGGTCTATTATAGACCTATAGACTGAATGGGTATATAGTATCTATATATGAGTTGGTCTATTATAGACTGAATGGGTATATAGTATCTATATATGAGATGGTCTATTATAGACCTATAGACTGAATGGGTATATAGTATCTATATATGAGTTGGTCTATTATAGACTGAATGGGTATATAGTATCTATATATGAGATGGTCTATTATAGACCTATAGACTGAATGGGTATATAGTATCTATATATGAGTTGGTCTATTATAGACTGAATGGGTATATAGTATCTATATATGAGATGGTCTATTATAGACTGAATGGGTATATAGTATCTATATATGAGATGGTCTATTATAGACTGAATGGGTATATAGTATCTATATATGAGTTGGTATATTATAGACCTATAGACTGAATGGGTATATAGTATCTATATATGAGTTGGTCTATTATAGACTGAATGGGTATATAGTATCTATATATGAGTTGGTCTATTATAGACTGAATGGGTATATAGTATCTATATATGAGTTGGTCTATTATAGACTGAATGGGTATATAGTATATATATATGAGTTGGTCTATTATAGACCTATAGACTGAATGGGTATATAGTATCTATATATGAGTTGGTCTATTATAGACTGAATGGGTATATAGTATCTATATATGAGTTGGTCTATTATAGACCTATAGACTGAATGGGTATATAGTATCTATATATGAGTTGGTCTATTATAGACTGAATGGGTATATAGTATCTATATATGTGTTGGTATATTATAGACCTATAGACTGAATGGGTATATAGTATCTATATATGAGTTGGTCTATTATAGACTGAATGGGTATATAGTATCTATATATGAGTTGGTATATTATAGACTGAATGGGTATATAGTATCTATATATGAGATGGTCTATTATAGACTGAATGGGTATATAGTATCTATATATGAGTTGGTCTATTATAGACCTATAGACTGAATGGGTATATAGTATCTATATATGAGTTGGTATATTATAGACTGAATGGGTATATAGTATCTATATATGAGTTGGTCTATTATAGACTGAATGGGTATATAGTATACATATATGAGTTGGTCTATTATAGACCTATAGACTGAATGGGTATATAGTATCTATATATGAGTTGGTCTATTATAGACTGAATGGGTATATAGTATCTATATATGAGATGGTCTATTATAGACCTATAGACTGAATGGGTATATAGTATCTATATATGAGTTGGTCTATTATAGACTGAATGGGTATATAGTATCTATATATGAGATGGTCTATTATAGACCTATAGACTGAATGGGTATATAGTATCTATATATGAGTTGGTCTATTATAGACTGAATGGGTATATAGTATCTATATATGAGATGGTATATTATAGACTGAATGGGTATATAGTATCTATATATGAGATGGTCTATTATAGACTGAATGGGTATATAGTATCTATATATGAGTTGGTATATTATAGACCTATAGACTGAATGGGTATATAGTATCTATATATGAGTTGGTCTATTATAGACTGAATGGGTATATAGTATCTATATATGAGTTGGTCTATTATAGACTGAATGGGTATATAGTATCTATATATGAGTTGGTCTATTATAGACTGAATGGGTATATAGTATCTATATATGAGTTGGTATATTATAGACCTATAGACTGAATGGGTATATAGTATCTATATATGAGTTGGTCTATTATAGACTGAATGGGTATATAGTATATATATATGAGTTGGTATATTATAGACTGAATGGGTATATAGTATCTATATATGAGTTGGTCTATTATAGACTGAATGGGTATATAGTATCTATATATGAGTTGGTCTATTATAGACTGAATGGGTATATAGTATCTATATATGAGTTGGTCTATTATAGACTGAATGGGTATATAGTATCTATATATGAGTTGGTCTATTATAGACTGAATGGGTATATAGTATCTATATATGAGTTGGTCTATTATAGACTGAATGGGTATATAGTATCTATATATGAGTTGGTATATTATAGACCTATAGACTGAATGGGTATATAGTATCTATATATGAGTTGGTCTATTATAGACTGAATGGGTATATAGTATCTATATATGTGTTGGTATATTATAGACCTATAGACTGAATGGGTATATAGTATCTATATATGAGATGGTATATTATAGACTGAATGGGTATATAGTATCTATATATGAGTTGGTCTATTATAGACCTATAGACTGAATGGGTATATAGTATCTATATATGAGTTGGTCTATTATAGACTGAATGGGTATATAGTATCTATATATGAGTTGGTCTATTATAGACTGAATGGGTATATAGTATCTATATATGAGTTGGTCTATTATAGACTGAATGGGTATATAGTATCTATATATGAGATGGTATATTATAGACTGAATGGGTATATAGTATCTATATATGAGATGGTCTATTATAGACTGAATGGGTATATAGTATCTATATATGAGATGGTCTATTATAGACCTATAGACTGAATGGGTATATAGTATCTATATATGAGTTGGTCTATTATAGACTGAATGGGTATATAGTATCTATATATGAGATGGTATATTATAGACTGAATGGGTATATAGTATCTATATATGAGTTGGTCTATTATAGACTGAATGGGTATATAGTATCTATATATGAGTTGGTCTATTATAGACTGAATGGGTATATAGTATCTATATATGAGTTGGTATATTATAGACTGAATGGGTATATAGTATCTATATATGAGATGGTATATTATAGACTGAATGGGTATATAGTATCTATATATGAGTTGGTCTATTATAGACTGAATGGGTATATAGTATCTATATATGAGTTGGTATATTATAGACCTATAGACTGAATGGGTATATAGTATCTATATATGAGTTGGTCTATATATAGACTGAATGGGTATATAGTATCTATATATGAGTTGGTCTATTATAGACCTATAGACTGAATGGGTATATAGTATCTATATATGAGATGGTATATTATAGACTGAATGGGTATATAGTATCTATATATGAGTTGGTCTATTAAGACTATAGAATGAATGGGTATATAGTATCTATATATGAGTTTGTCTATTATAGACTGAATGGGTATATAGTATCTATATATGAGTTGGTCTATTATAGACTGAATGGGTATATAGTATCTATATATGAGTTGGTCTATTATAGACTGAATGGGTATATAGTATCTATATATGAGATGGTATATTATAGACTGAATGGGTATATAGTATCTATATATGAGATGGTCTATTATAGACTGAATGGGTATATAGTATCTATACATGAGATGGTCTATTATAGACCTATAGACTGAATGGGTATATAGTATCTATATATGAGTTGGTATATTATAGACTGAATGGGTATATAGTATCTATATATGAGATGGTATATTATAGACTGAATGGGTATATAGTATCTATATATGAGTTGGTCTATTATAGACTGAATGGGTATATAGTATCTATATATGAGTTGGTCTATTATAGACTGAATGGGTATATAGTATATATATATGAGTTGGTATATTATAGACTGAATGGGTATATAGTATCTATATATGAGATGGTCTATTATAGACTGAATGGGTATATAGTATCTATATATGAGTTGGTCTATTATAGACTGAATGGGTATATAGTACTATATATGAGTTGGTATATTACAGACTGAATGGGTATATAGTATCTATATATGAGTTGGTCTATTATAGACTGAATGGGTATATAGTATCTATATATGAGTTGGTCTATTATAGACCTATAGACTGAATGGGTATATAGTATCTATATATGAGTTGGTCTATTATAGACTGAATGGGTATATAGTATCTATATATGAGATGGTCTATATAGACCTATAGACTGAATGGGTATATAGTATCTATATATGAGTTGGTCTATTATAGACCTATAGACTAAATGGGTATATAGTATCTATATATGAGATGGTATATTATAGACTGAATGGGTATATAGTATCTATATATGAGATGGTCTATTATAGACTGAATGGGTATATAGTATCTATATATGAGATGGTCTATTATAGACCTATAGACTGAATGGGTATATAGTATCTATATATGAGTTGGTATATTATAGACTGAATGGGTATATAGTATCTATATATGAGATGGTATATTATAGACTGAATGGGTATATAGTATCTATATATGAGTTGGTCTATTATAGACTGAATGGGTATATAGTATCTATATATGAGTTGGTATATTATAGACTGAATGGGTATATAGTATATATATATGAGTTGGTATATTATAGACTGAATGGGTATATAGTATCTATATATGAGTTGGTCTATTATAGACTGAATGGGTATATAGTATCTATATATGAGTTGGTCTATTATAGACCTATAGACTGAATGGGTATATAGTATCTATATATGAGTTGGTCTATTATAGACCTATAGACTGAATGGGTATATAGTATCTATATATGAGTTGGTATATTATAGACTGAATGGGTATATAGTATATATATATGAGTTGGTATATTACAGACTGAATGGGTATATATTATCTATATATGAGTTGGTCTATTATAGACTGAATGGGTATATAGTATCTATATATGAGTTGGTCTATTAGACTATAGACTGAATGGGTATATAGTATCTATATATGAGTTGGTCTATTATAGACTGAATGGGTATATAGTATCTATATATGAGTTGGTCTATTATAGACTGAATGGGTATATAGTATCTATATATGAGTTGGTCTATTATAGACTGAATGGGTATATAGTATCTATATATGAGATGGTCTATTATAGACCTATAGACTGAATGGGTATATAGTATCTATATATGAGTTGGTCTATTATAGACTGAATGGGTATATAGTATCTATATATGAGATGGTCTATTATAGACCTATAGACTGAATGGGTATATAGTATCTATATATGAGTTGGTCTATTATAGACTGAATGGGTATATAGTATCTATATATGAGATGGTATATTATAGACTGAATGGGTATATAGTATCTATATATGAGATGGTCTATTATAGACTGAATGGGTATATAGTATCTATATATGAGTTGGTATATTATAGACCTATAGACTGAATGGGTATATAGTATCTATATATGAGTTGGTCTATTATAGACTGAATGGGTATATAGTATCTATATATGAGTTGGTCTATTATAGACTGAATGGGTATATAGTATATATATATGAGTTGGTCTATTATAGACCTATAGACTGAATGGGTATATAGTATCTATATATGAGTTGGTCTATTATAGACTGAATGGGTATATAGTATCTATATATGAGATGGTCTATTATAGACTATAGACTGAATGGGTATATAGTATCTATATATGAGATGGTCTATTATAGACTGAATGGGTATATAGTATCTATATATGAGATGGTCTATTATAGACCTATAGACTGAATGGGTATATAGTATCTATATATGAGTTGGTCTATTATAGACTGAATGGGTATATAGTATCTATATATGAGATGGTATATTATAGACTGAATGGGTATATAGTATCTATATATGAGATGGTCTATTATAGACTGAATGGGTATATAGTATCTATATATGAGTTGGTCTATTATAGACCTATAGACTGAATGGGTATATAGTATCTATATATGAGTTGGTCTATTATAGACTGAATGGGTATATAGTATCTATATATGAGTTGGTCTATTATAGACTGAATGGGTATATAGTATCTATATATGAGTTGGTCTATTATAGACTGAATGGGTATATAGTATCTATATATGAGTTGGTATATTATAGACCTATAGACTGAATGGGTATATAGTATCTATATATGAGTTGGTATATTATAGACTGAATGGGTATATAGTATCTATATATGAGTTGGTCTATTATAGACTGAATGGGTATATAGTATCTATATATGAGTTGGTCTATTATAGACTGAATGGGTATATAGTATCTATATATGAGTTGGTCTATTATAGACTGAATGGGTATATAGTATCTATATATGAGTTGGTCTATTATAGACTGAATGGGTATATAGTATCTATATATGAGTTGGTCTATTATAGACTGAATGGGTATATAGTATCTATATATGAGTTGGTCTATTATAGACTGAATGGGTATATAGTATCTATATATGAGATGGTCTATTATAGACCTATAGACTGAATGGGTATATAGTATCTATATATGAGTTGGTATATTATAGACCTATAGACTGAATGGGTATATAGTATCTATATATGAGTTGGTCTATTATAGACCTATAGACTAAATGGGTATATAGTATCTATATATGAGTTGGTCTATTATAGACCTATAGACTGAATGGGTATATAGTATCTATATATGAGATGGTATATTATAGACTGAATGGGTATATAGTATCTATATATGAGTTGGTCTATTATAGACCTATAGAATGAATGGGTATATAGTATCTATATATGAGTTGGTCTATTATAGACTGAATGGGTATATAGTATCTATATATGAGTTGGTCTATTATAGACTGAATGGGTATATAGTATCTATATATGAGTTGGTCTATTATAGACTGAATGGGTATATAGTATCTATATATGAGATGGTATATTATAGACTGAATGGGTATATAGTATCTATATATGAGATGGTCTATTATAGACTGAATGGGTATATAGTATCTATATATGAGATGGTCTATTATAGACCTATAGACTGAATGGGTATATAGTATCTATATATGAGTTGGTATATTATAGACTGAATGGGTATATAGTATCTATATATGAGATGGTATATTATAGACTGAATGGGTATATAGTATCTATATATGAGTTGGTCTATTATAGACTGAATGGGTATATAGTATCTATATATGAGTTGGTATATTATAGACTGAATGGGTATATAGTATATATATATGAGTTGGTATATTATAGACTGAATGGGTATATAGTATCTATATATGAGATGGTCTATTATAGACTGAATGGGTATATAGTATCTATATATGAGTTGGTATATTATAGACTGAATGGGTATATAGTATATATATATGAGTTGGTATATTACAGACTGAATGGGTATATAGTATCTATATATGAGTTGGTCTATTATAGACTGAATGGGTATATAGTATCTATATATGAGTTGGTCTATTATAGACCTATAGACTGAATGGGTATATAGTATCTATATATGAGTTGGTCTATTATAGACTGAATGGGTATATAGTATCTATATATGAGATGGTCTATTATAGACCTATAGACTGAATGGGTATATAGTATCTATATATGAGTTGGTCTATTATAGACCTATAGACTGAATGGGTATATAGTATCTATATATGAGATGGTATATTATAGACTGAATGGGTATATAGTATCTATATATGAGATGGTCTATTATAGACTGAATGGGTATATAGTATCTATATATGAGATGGTCTATTATAGACCTATAGACTGAATGGGTATATAGTATCTATATATGAGTTGGTATATTATAGACTGAATGGGTATATAGTATCTATATATGAGATGGTATATTATAGACTGAATGGGTATATAGTATCTATATATGAGTTGGTCTATTATAGACTGAATGGGTATATAGTATCTATATATGAGTTGGTATATTATAGACTGAATGGGTATATAGTATCTATATATGAGTTGGTATATTATAGACTGAATGGGTATATAGTATCTATATATGAGTTGGTCTATTATAGACTGAATGGGTATATAGTATCTATATATGAGTTGGTCTATTATAGACTGAATGGGTATATAGTATATATATATGAGTTGGTATATTACAGACTGAATGGGTATATATTATCTATATATGAGTTGGTCTATTATAGACTGAATGGGTATATAGTATCTATATATGAGTTGGTCTATTATAGACCTATAGACTGAATGGGTATATAGTATCTATATATGAGTTGGTCTATTATAGACTGAATGGGTATATAGTATCTATATATGAGATGGTCTATTATAGACCTATAGACTGAATGGGTATATAGTATCTATATATGAGTTGGTCTATTATAGACCTATAGACTGAATGGGTATATAGTATCTATATATGAGTTGGTATATTATAGACTGAATGGGTATATAGTATATATATATGAGTTGGTATATTACAGACTGAATGGGTATATATTATCTATATATGAGTTGGTCTATTATAGACTGAATGGGTATATAGTATCTATATATGAGTTGGTCTATTATAGACCTATAGACTGAATGGGTATATAGTATCTATATATGAGTTGGTCTATTATAGACTGAATGGGTATATAGTATCTATATATGAGTTGGTCTATTATAGACTGAATGGGTATATAGTATCTATATATGAGATGGTATATTATAGACTGAATGGGTATATAGTATCTATATATGAGATGGTATATTATAGACTGAATGGGTATATAGTATCTATATATGAGATGGTCTATTATAGACTGAATGGGTATATAGTATCTATATATGAGTTGGTATATTATAGACCTATAGACTGAATGGGTATATAGTATCTATATATGAGTTGGTATATTATAGACTGAATGGGTATATAGTATATATATATGAGTTGGTATATTACAGACTGAATGGGTATATATTATCTATATATGAGTTGGTCTATTATAGACTGAATGGGTATATAGTATCTATATATGAGTTGGTATATTATAGACCTATAGACTGAATGGGTATATAGTATCTATATATGAGTTGGTCTATTATAGACTGAATGGGTATATAGTATCTATATATGAGTTGGTCTATTATAGACTGAATGGGTATATAGTATCTATATATGAGTTGGTCTATTATAGACCTATAGACTGAATGGGTATATAGTATCTATATATGAGTTGGTCTATTATAGACTGAATGGGTATATAGTATCTATATATGAGATGGTCTATTATAGACCTATAGACTGAATGGGTATATAGTATCTATATATGAGTTGGTATATTATAGACCTATAGACTGAATGGGTATATAGTATCTATATATGAGATGGTATATTATAGACTGAATGGGTATATAGTATCTATATATGAGATGGTATATTATAGTATCTATATATGAGTTGGTCTATTATAGACCTATAGACTGAATGGGTATATAGTATCTATATATGAGATGGTATATTATAGACTGAATGGGTATATAGTATCTATATATGAGTTGGTCTATTATAGACTGAATGGGTATATAGTATCTATATATGAGTTGGTATATTATAGACTGAATGGGTATATAGTATCTATATATGAGTTGGTATATTATAGACTGAATGGGTATATAGTATCTATATATGAGTTGGTATATTATAGACTGAATGTGTATATAGTATCTATATATGAGTTGGTCTATTATAGACTGAATGGGTATATAGTATCTATATATGAGTTGGTCTATTATAGAACTATAGACTGAATGGGTATATAGTATCTATATTTGAGTTGGTCTATTATAGACTGAATGGGTATATAGTATCTATATATGAGATGGTCTATTATAGACCTATAGACTGAATGGGTATATAGTATCTATATATGAGTTGGTCTATTATAGACCTATAGACTGAATGGGTATATAGTATCTATATATGAGTTGGTATATTATAGACTGAATGGGTATATAGTATATATATATGAGTTGGTATATTACAGACTGAATGGGTATATAGTATCTATATATGAGTTGGTCTATTATAGACTGAATGGGTATATAGTATCTATATATGAGTTGGTCTATTAAGACCTATAGACTGAATGGGTATATAGTATCTATATATGAGTTGGTCTATTATAGACTGAATGGGTATATAGTATCTATATATGAGTTGGTCTATTATAGACTGAATGGGTATATAGTATCTATATATGAGATGGTATATTATAGACTGAATGGGTATATAGTATCTATATATGAGATGGTATATTATAGACTGAATGGGTATATAGTATCTATATATGAGATGGTCTATTATAGACTGAATGGGTATATAGTATCTATATATGAGTTGGTATATTATAGACCTATAGACTGAATGGGTATATAGTATCTATATATGAGTTGGTATATTATAGACTGAATGGGTATATAGTATATATATATGAGTTGGTATATTATAGACTGAATGGGTATATATTATCTATATATGAGTTGGTCTATTATAGACTGAATGGGTATATAGTATCTATATATGAGTTGGTATATTATAGACCTATAGACTGAATGGGTATATAGTATCTATATATGAGATGGTATATTATAGACTGAATGGGTATATAGTATCTATATATGAGTTGGTCTATTATAGACCTATAGACTGAATGGGTATATAGTATCTATATATGAGTTGGTCTATTATAGACTGAATGGGTATATAGTATCTATATATGAGTTGGTCTATTATAGACCTATAGACTGAATGGGTATATAGTATCTATATATGAGATTGGTATATTATAGACTGAATGGGTATATAGTATCTATATATGAGTTGGTCTATTAATATAGACTGAATGGGTATATAGTATCTATATATGAGTTGGTCTATTATAGACTGAATGGGTATATAGTATCTATATATGAGTTGGTCTATTATAGACTGAATGGGTATATAGTATCTATATATGAGTTGGTCTATTATAGACTGAATGGGTATATAGTATCTATATATGAGATGGTATATTATAGACTGAATGGGTATATAGTATCTATATATCAGATGGTCTATTATAGACTGAATGGGTATATAGTATCTATATATGAGATGGTCTATTATAGACCTATAGACTGAATGGGTATATAGTATCTATATATGAGTTGGTATATTATAGACTGAATGGGTATATAGTATCTATATATGAGATGGTATATTATAGACTGAATGGGTATATAGTATCTATATATGAGTTGGTCTATTATAGACTGAATGGGTATATAGTATCTATATATGAGTTGGTATATTATAGACTGAATGGGTATATAGTATCTATATATGAGATGGTCATATTATAGACTGAATGGGTATATAGTATCTATATATGAGATGGTCTATTATAGACTGAATGGGTATATAGTATCTATATATGAGTTGGTATATTATAGACTGAATGGGTATATAGTATATATATATGAGTTGGTATATTACAGACTGAATGGGTATATAGTATCTATATATGAGTTGGTCTATTATAGACTGAATGGGTATATAGTATCTATATATGAGTTGGTCTATTATAGACTATAGACTGAATGGGTATATAGTATCTATATATGAGTTGGTCTATTATAGACTGAATGGGTATATAGTATCTATATATGAGTTGGTCTATTATAGACTGAATGGGTATATAGTATCTATATATGAGATGGTCATATTATAGACTGAATGGGTATATAGTATCTATATATGAGATGGTACTATTATAGACTGAATGGGTATATAGTATCTATATATGAGATGGTCTATTATAGACTGAATGGGTATATAGTATCTATATATGAGTTGGTATATTATAGACCTATAGACTGAATGGGTATATAGTATCTATATATGAGTTGGTATATTATAGACTGAATGGGTATATAGTATATATATATGAGTTGGTATATTACAGACTGAATGGGTATATATTATCTATATATGAGTTGGTCTATTATAGACTGAATGGGTATATAGTATCTATATATGAGTTGGTATATTATAGACCTATAGACTGAATGGGTATATAGTATCTATATATGAGTTGGTCTATTATAGACTGAATGGGTATATAGTATCTATATATGAGTTGGTCTATTATAGACTGAATGGGTATATAGTATCTATATATGAGTTGGTCTATTATAGACCTATAGACTGAATGGGTATATAGTATCTATATATGAGTTGGTCTATTATAGACTGAATGGGTATATAGTATCTATATATGAGATGGTCTATTATAGACCTATAGACTGAATGGGTATATAGTATCTATATATGAGTTGGTCTATTATAGACTGAATGGGTATATAGTATCTATATATGAGTTGGTCTATTATAGACTGAATGGGTATATAGTATCTATATATGAATTGGTCTATTATAGAACTATAGACTGAATGGGTATATAGTATCTATATTTGAGTTGGTCTATTATAGACTGAATGGGTATATAGTATCTATATATGAGATGGTCTATTATAGACCTATAGACTGAATGGGTATATAGTATCTATATATGAGTTGGTCTATTATAGACCTATAGACTGAATGGGTATATAGTATCTATATATGAGTTGGTATATTATAGACTGAATGGGTATATAGTATATATATATGAGTTGGTATATTACAGACTGAATGGGTATATATTATCTATATATGAGTTGGTCTATTATAGACTGAATGGGTATATAGTATCTATATATGAGTTGGTCTATTATAGACCTATAGACTGAATGGGTATATAGTATCTATATATGAGTTGGTCTATTATAGACTGAATGGGTATATAGTATCTATATATGAGTTGGTCTATTATAGACTGAATGGGTATATAGTATCTATATATGAGATGGTATATTATAGACTGAATGGGTATATAGTATCTATATATGAGATGGTATATTATAGACTGAATGGGTATATAGTATCTATATATGAGATGGTCTATTATAGACTGAATGGGTATATAGTATCTATATATGAGTTGGTATATTATAGACCTATAGACTGAATGGGTATATAGTATCTATATATGAGTTGGTATATTATAGACTGAATGGGTATATAGTATATATATATGAGTTGGTATATTACAGACTGAATGGGTATATATTATCTATATATGAGTTGGTCTATTATAGACTGAATGGGTATATAGTATCTATATATGAGTTGGTCTATTATAGACCTATAGACTGAATGGGTATATAGTATCTATATATGAGATGGTCTATTATAGACTGAATGGGTATATAGTATCTATATATGAGTTGGTCTATTATAGACTATAGAATGAATGGGTATATAGTATCTATATATGAGTTGGTCTATTATAGACTGAATGGGTATATAGTATCTATATATGAGTTGGTCTATTATAGACCTATAGACTGAATGGGTATATAGTATCTATATATGAGATGGTATATTATAGACTGAATGGGTATATAGTATCTATATATGAGTTGGTCTATTATAGACCTATAGAATGAATGGGTATATAGTATCTATATATGAGTTGGTCTATTATAGACTGAATGGGTATATAGTATCTATATATGAGTTGGTCTATTATAGACTGAATGGGTATATAGTATCTATATATGAGTTGGTCTATTATAGACTGAATGGGTATATAGTATCTATATATGAGATGGTATATTATAGACTGAATGGGTATATAGTATCTATATATGAGATGGTCTATTATAGACTGAATGGGTATATAGTATCTATATATGAGATGGTCTATTATAGAACTATAGACTGAATGGGTATATAGTATCTATATATGAGTTGGTCTATTATAGACTGAATGGGTATATAGTATCTATATATGAGATGGTCTATTATAGACTGAATGGGTATATAGTATCTATATATGAGTTGGTCTATTATAGACTGAATGGGTATATAGTATCTATATATGAGTTGGTCTATTATAGACTGAATGGGTATATAGTATATATATATGAGTTGGTATATTATAGACTGAATGGGTATATAGTATCTATATATGAGATGGTCTATTATAGACTGAATGGGTATATAGTATCTATATATGAGTTGGTATATTATAGACTGAATGGGTATATAGTATATATATATGAGTTGGTATATTACAGACTGAATGGGTATATAGTATCTATATATGAGTTGGTCTATTATAGACTGAATGGGTATATAGTATCTATATATGAGTTGGTCTATTAAGACCTATAGACTGAATGGGTATATAGTATCTATATATGAGTTGGTCTATTATAGACTGAATGGGTATATAGTATCTATATATGAGATGGTCTATTATAGATATAGACTGAATGGGTATATAGTATCTATATATGAGTTGGTCTATTAGACCTATAGACTGAATGGGTATATAGTATCTATATATGAGATGGTATATTATAGACTGAATGGGTATATAGTATCTATATATGAGATGGTCTATTATAGACTGAATGGGTATATAGTATCTATATATGAGATGGTCTATTATAGACCTATAGACTGAATGGGTATATAGTATCTATATATGAGTTGGTATATTATAGACTGAATGGGTATATAGTATCTATATATGAGATGGTATATTATAGACTGAATGGGTATATAGTATCTATATATGAGTTGGTCTATTATAGACTGAATGGGTATATAGTATCTATATATGAGTTGGTCTATTATAGACTGAATGGGTATATAGTATCTATATATGAGTTGGTCTATTAGACCTATAGACTGAATGGGTATATAGTATCTATATATGAGTTGGTCTATTATAGACTGAATGGGTATATAGTATCTATATATGAGATGGTCTATTAAGACCTATAGACTGAATGGGTATATAGTATCTATATATGAGTTGGTCTATTATAGACTGAATGGGTATATAGTATCTATATATGAGTTGGTCTATTATAGACTGAATGGGTATATAGTATCTATATATGAGTTGGTCTATTATAGACCTATAGACTGAATGGGTATATAGTATCTATATATGAGTTGGTCTATTATAGACTGAATGGGTATATAGTATCTATATATGAGATGGTCTATTAAGACCTATAGACTGAATGGGTATATAGTATCTATATATGAGTTGGTATATTATAGACTATAGACTGAATGGGTATATAGTATCTATATATGAGATGGTATATTATAGACTGAATGGGTATATAGTATCTATATATGAGATGGTATATATAGTATTATATATGAGTTGGTCTATTATAGACCTATAGACTGAATGGGTATATAGTATCTATATATGAGTTGGTCTATTATAGACTGAATGGGTATATAGTATCTATATATGAGTTGGTATATTATAGACTGAATGGGTATATAGTATCTATATATGAGTTGGTCATATTATAGACTGAATGGGTATATAGTATCTATATATGAGTTGGTATATTATAGACTGAATGGGTATATAGTATATATATATGAGTTGGTATATTACAGTCTGAATGGGTATATAGTATCTATATATGAGTTGGTCTATTATAGACTGAATGGGTATATAGTATCTATATATGAGTTGGTCTATTATAGACCTATAGACTGAATGGGTATATAGTATCTATATATGAGTTGGTCTATTATAGACTGAATGGGTATATAGTATCTATATATGAGATGGTCTATTAATATAGACTGAATGGGTATATAGTATCTATATATGAGATGGTCTATTATAGACCTATAGACTGAATGGGTATATAGTATCTATATATGAGTTGGTATATTATAGACTGAATGGGTATATAGTATATATATATGAGTTGGTATATTACAGACTGAATGGGTATATATTATCTATATATGAGTTGGTCTATTATAGACTGAATGGGTATATAGTATCTATATATTAGTTGGTCTATTATAGACCTATAGACTGAATGGGTATATAGTATCTATATATGAGTTGGTCTATTATAGACTGAATGGGTATATAGTATCTATATATGAGTTGGTCTATTATAGACTGAATGGGTATATAGTATCTATATATGAGATGGTATATTATAGACTGAATGGGTATATAGTATCTATATATGAGATGGTATATTATAGACTGAATGGGTATATAGTATCTATATATGAGATGGTCTATTATAGACTGAATGGGTATATAGTATCTATATATGAGTTGGTATATTATAGACCTATAGACTGAATGGGTATATAGTATCTATATATGAGTTGGTATATTATAGACTGAATGGGTATATAGTATATATATATGAGTTGGTATATTACAGACTGAATGGGTATATAGTATCTATATATGAGTTGGTCTATTATAGACTGAATGGGTATATAGTATCTATATATGAGTTGGTCTATTATAGACTGAATGGGTATATAGTATCTATATATGAGATGGTCTATTATAGACCTATAGACTGAATGGGTATATAGTATCTATATATGAGTTGGTATATTATAGACCTATAGACTGAATGGGTATATAGTATCTATATATGAGTTGGTCTATTAGATATAGACTGAATGGGTATATAGTATCTATATATGAGTTGGTCTATTATAGACCTATAGACTGAATGGGTATATAGTATCTATATATGAGATGGTATATTATAGACTGAATGGGTATATAGTATCTATATATGAGTTGGTCTATTATAGACCTATAGAATGAATGGGTATATAGTATCTATATATGAGTTGGTCTATTATAGACTGAATGGGTATATAGTATCTATATATGAGTTGGTCTATTATAGACTGAATGGGTATATAGTATCTATATATGAGTTGGTCTATTATAGACTGAATGGGTATATAGTATCTATATATGAGATGGTATATTATAGACTGAATGGGTATATAGTATCTATATATGAGATGGTCTATTATAGACTGAATGGGTATATAGTATCTATATATGAGATGGTCTATTATAGACCTATAGACTGAATGGGTATATAGTATCTATATATGAGTTGGTATATTATAGACTGAATGGGTATATAGTATCTATATATGAGATGGTATATTATAGACTGAATGGGTATATAGTATCTATATATGAGTTGGTCTATTATAGACTGAATGGGTATATAGTATCTATATATGAGTTGGTATATTATAGACTGAATGGGTATATAGTATATATATATGAGTTGGTATATTATAGACTGAATGGGTATATAGTATCTATATATGAGATGGTCCATTATAGACTGAATGGGTATATAGTATCTATATATGAGTTGGTATATTATAGACTGAATGGGTATATAGTATATATATATGAGTTGGTATATTACAGACTGAATGGGTATATATTATCTATATATGAGTTGGTCTATTATAGACTGAATGGGTATATAGTATCTATATATGAGTTGGTCTATTATAGACCTATAGACTGAATGGGTATATAGTATCTATATATGAGTTGGTCTATTATAGACTGAATGGGTATATAGTATCTATATATGAGATGGTCTATTATAGACCTATAGACTGAATGGGTATATAGTATCTATATATGAGTTGGTCTATTACCTATAGACTGAATGGGTATATAGTATCTATATATGAGATGGTATATTATAGACTGAATGGGTATATAGTATCTATATATGAGATGGTCTATTATAGACTGAATGGGTATATAGTATCTATATATGAGATGGTCTATTATAGACCTATAGACTGAATGGGTATATAGTATCTATATATGAGTTGGTATATTATAGACTGAATGGGTATATAGTATCTATATATGAGATGGTATATTATAGACTGAATGGGTATATAGTATCTATATATGAGTTGGTCTATTATAGACTGAATGGGTATATAGTATCTATATATGAGTTGGTATATTATAGACTGAATGGGTATATAGTATATATATATGAGTTGGTATATTATAGACTGAATGGGTATATAGTATCTATATATGAGTTGGTCTATTATAGACTGAATGGGTATATAGTATCTATATATGAGTTGGTATATTATAGACTGAATGGGTATATAGTATATATATATGAGTTGGTATATTACAGACTGAATGGGTATATAGTATCTATATATGAGTTGGTCTATTATAGACTGAATGTGTATATAGTATCTATATATGAGTTGGTCTATTATAGACCTATAGACTGAATGGGTATATAGTATCTATATATGAGTTGGTCTATTATAGACTGAATGGGTATATAGTATCTATATATGAGATGGTCTATTATAGACCTATAGACTGAATGGGTATATAGTATCTATATATGAGTTGGTCTATTATAGACCTATAGACTGAATGGGTATATAGTATCTATATATGAGTTGGTATATTATAGACTGAATGGGTATATAGTATATATATATGAGTTGGTATATTACAGACTGAATGGGTATATATTATCTATATATGAGTTGGTCTATTATAGACCGAATGGGTATATAGTATCTATATATGAGTTGGTCTATTATAGACCTATAGACTGAATGGGTATATAGTATCTATATATGAGTTGGTCTATTATAGACTGAATGGGTATATAGTATCTATATATGAGTTGGTCTATTATAGACTGAATGGGTATATAGTATCTATATATGAGATGGTATATTATAGACTGAATGGGTATATAGTATCTATATATGAGATGGTATATTATAGACTGAATGGGTATATAGTATCTATATATGAGATGGTCTATTATAGACTGAATGGGTATATAGTATCTATATATGAGTTGGTATATTATAGACCTATAGACTGAATGGGTATATAGTATCTATATATGAGTTGGTATATTATAGACTGAATGGGTATATAGTATATATATATGAGTTGGTATATTACAGACTGAATGGGTATATATTATCTATATATGAGTTGGTCTATTATAGACTGAATGGGTATATAGTATCTATATATGAGTTGGTCTATTATAGACCTATAGACTGAATGGGTATATAGTATCTATATATGAGTTGGTCTATTATAGACTGAATGGGTATATAGTATCTATATATGAGTTGGTCTATTATAGACTGAATGGGTATATAGTATCTATATATGAGTTGGTCTATTATAGACCTATAGACTGAATGGGTATATAGTATCTATATATGAGTTGGTCTATTATAGACTGAATGGGTATATAGTATCTATATATGAGATGGTCTATTATAGACCTATAGACTGAATGGGTATATAGTATCTATATATGAGTTGGTCTATAAGACTATAGACTGAATGGGTATATAGTATCTATATATGAGATGGTATATTATAGACTGAATGGGTATATAGTATCTATATATGAGATGGTATATAGTATCTATATATGAGTTGGTCTATTATAGACCTATAGACTGAATGGGTATATAGTATCTATATATGAGTTGGTCTATTATAGACTGAATGGGTATATAGTATCTATATATGAGTTGGTCTATTATAGACTGAATGGGTATATAGTATCTATATATGAGTTGGTATATTATAGACTGAATGGGTATATAGTATCTATATATGAGTTGGTATATTATAGACTGAATGGGTATATAGTATCTATATATGAGTTGGTATATTATAGACTGAATGGGTATATAGTATATATATATGAGTTGGTCTATTATAGACTGAATGGGTATATAGTATCTATATATGAGTTGGTCTATTATAGACCTATAGACTGAATGGGTATATAGTATCTATATATGAGTTGGTCTATTATAGACTGAATGGGTATATAGTATCTATATATGAGTTGGTCTATTATAGACTGAATGGGTATATAGTATCTATATATGAGTTGGTCTATTTATAGACTGAATGGGTATATAGTATCTATATATGAGTTGGTCTATTATAGACTGAATGGGTATATAGTATATATATATGAGTTGGTATATCTATAGACTGAATGGGTATATAGTATCTATATATGAGTTGGTCTATTATAGACTGAATGGGTATATAGTATCTATATATGAGTTGGTCTATTATAGACTGAATGGGTATATAGTATCTATATATGAGTTGGTCTATTAATATAGACTGAATGGGTATATAGTATCTATATATGAGTTGGTCTATTATAGACTGAATGGGTATATAGTATCTATATATGAGTTGGTCTATTAACCTATAGACTGAATGGGTATATAGTATCTATATATGAGTTGGTCTATTATAGACTGAATGGGTATATAGTATCTATATATGAGTTGGTCTATTATAGACTGAATGGGTATATAGTATCTATATATGAGTTGGTCTATTAAGATATAGACTGAATGGGTATATAGTATCTATATATGAGTTGGTATATTATAGACTGAATGGGTATATAGTATCTATATATGAGTTGGTCTATTATAGACTGAATGGGTATATAGTATCTATATATGAGTTGGTCTATTATAGACTGAATGGGTATATAGTATCTATATATGAGTTGGTCTATTATAGACTGAATGGGTATATAGTATCTATATATGAGATGGTATATTATAGACTGAATGGGTATATAGTATCTATATATGAGTTGGTCTATTATAGACTGAATGGGTATATAGTATCTATATATGAGTTGGTATATTATAGACCTATAGACTGAATGGGTATATAGTATCTATATATGAGTTGGTATATTATAGACTGAATGGGTATATAGTATCTATATATGAGTTGGTATATTATAGACTGAATGGGTATATAGTATCTATATATGAGTTGGTCTATTATAGACTGAATGGGTATATAGTATCTATATATGAGTTGGTATATTATAGACCTATAGACTGAATGGGTATATAGTATCTATATATGAGTTGGTCTATTATAGACTGAATGGGTATATAGTATCTATATATGAGTTGGTCTATTATAGACTGAATGGGTATATAGTATCTATATATGAGTTGGTCATATACTATAGACTGAATGGGTATATAGTATCTATATATGAGTTGGTCTATTATAGACTGAATGGGTATATAGTATCTATATATGAGATGGTCTATTATAGACCTATAGACTGAATGGGTATATAGTATCTATATATGAGTTGGTATATTATAGACCTATAGACTGAATGGGTATATAGTATCTATATATGAGATGGTATATTATAGACTGAATGGGTATATAGTATCAAGTGGTATATAGTATCTATATATGAGTTGGTCTATTATAGACCTATAGACTGAATGGGTATATAGTATCTATATATGAGTTGGTCTATTATAGACTGAATGGGTATATAGTATATATATATGAGTTGGTCTATTATAGACTGAATGGGTATATAGTATCTATATATGAGTTGGTCATATTATAGACTGAATGGGTATATAGTATCTATATATGAGTTGGTATATTATAGACTGAATGGGTATATAGTATCTATATATGAGTTGGTATATTACAGACTGAATGGGTATATAGTATCTATATATGAGTTGGTCTATTATAGACTGAATGGGTATATAGTATCTATATATGAGTTGGTCTATTATAGACCTATAGACTGAATGGGTATATAGTATCTATATATGAGTTGGTCTATTATAGACTGAATGGGTATATAGTATCTATATATGAGATGGTCTATTATAGACCTATAGACTGAATGGGTATATAGTATCTATATATGAGTTGGTCTATTAAGATATAGACTGAATGGGTATATAGTATCTATATATGAGTTGGTATATTATAGACTGAATGGGTATATAGTATCTATATATGAGTTGGTATATTATAGACTGAATGGGTATATAGTATCTATATATGAGTTGGTCTATTATAGACTGAATGGGTATATAGTATCTATATATGAGTTGGTCTATTATAGACCTATAGACTGAATGGGTATATAGTATCTATATATGAGTTGGTCTATTATAGACTGAATGGGTATATAGTATCTATATATGAGTTGGTCTATCCTATAGACTGAATGGGTATATAGTATCTATATATGAGATGGTATATTATAGACTGAATGGGTATATAGTATCTATATATGAGATGGTCTATTATAGACTGAATGGGTATATAGTATCTATATATGAGTTGGTATATTATAGACCTATAGACTGAATGGGTATATAGTATCTATATATGAGTTGGTATATTATAGACTGAATGGGTATATAGTATATATATATGAGTTGGTATATTATAGACTGAATGGGTATATAGTATCTATATATGAGTTGGTCTATTATAGACTGAATGGGTATATAGTATCTATATATGTGTTGGTATATTATAGACCTATAGACTGAATGGGTATATAGTATCTATATATGAGATGGTATATTATAGACTGAATGGGTATATAGTATCTATATATGAGTTGGTCTATTATAGACCTAAGAATGAATGGGTATATAGTATCTATATATGAGTTGGTCTATTATAGACTGAATGGGTATATAGTATCTATATATGAGTTGGTCTATTATAGACCTATAGACTGAATGGGTATATAGTATCTATATATGAGATGGTATATTATAGACTGAATGGGTATATAGTATCTATATATGAGTTGGTCTATTATAGACCTATAGAATGAATGGGTATATAGTATCTATATATGAGTTGGTCTATTATAGACTGAATGGGTATATAGTATCTATATATGAGTTGGTCTATTATAGACTGAATGGGTATATAGTATCTATATATGAGTTGGTCTATTATAGACTGAATGGGTATATAGTATCTATATATGAGTTGGTATATTATAGACTGAATGGGTATATAGTATCTATATATGAGATGGTCTATTATAGACTGAATGGGTATATAGTATCTATATATGAGATGGTCTATTATAGACCTATAGACTGAATGGGTATATAGTATCTATATATGAGTTGGTCTATTATAGACTGAATGGGTATATAGTATCTATATATGAGATGGTATATTATAGACTGAATGGGTATATAGTATCTATATATGAGTTGGTCTATTATAGACTGAATGGGTATATAGTATCTATATATGAGTTGGTATATTATAGACTGAATGGGTATATAGTATCTATATATGAGTTGGTCTATTATAGACTGAATGGGTATATAGTATCTATATATGAGATGGTCTATTATAGACTGAATGGGTATATAGTATCTATATATGAGTTGGTATATTATAGACTGAATGGGTATATAGTATATATATGAGTTGGTATATTACTAGACTGAATGGGTATATAGTATCTATATATGAGTTGGTCTATTATAGACTGAATGGGTATATAGTATCTATATATGAGTTGGTCTATTAAGACTATAGACTGAATGGGTATATAGTATCTATATATGAGTTGGTCTATTATAGACTGAATGGGTATATAGTATCTATATATGAGATGGTCTATTATAGACCTATAGACTGAATGGGTATATAGTATCTATATATGAGTTGGTCTATATAGTATAGACTGAATGGGTATATAGTATCTATATATGAGATGGTATATTATAGACTGAATGGGTATATAGTATCTATATATGAGATGGTCTATTATAGACTGAATGGGTATATAGTATCTATACATGAGATGGTCTATTATAGACCTATAGACTGAATGGGTATATAGTATCTATATATGAGTTGGTCTATTATAGACTGAATGGGTATATAGTATCTATATATGAGATGGTATATTATAGACTGAATGGGTATATAGTATCTATATATGAGTTGGTCTATTATAGACTGAATGGGTATATAGTATCTATATATGAGTTGGTCATATTATAGACTGAATGGGTATATAGTATCTATATATGAGTTGGTCTATTATAGACTGAATGGGTATATAGTATCTATATATGAGTTGGTCTATTATAGACTGAATGGGTATATAGTATCTATATATGAGTTGGTCTATTATAGACCTATAGACTGAATGGGTATATAGTATCTATATATGAGATGGTCTATTATAGACTGAATGGGTATATAGTATCTATATATGAGTTGGTCTATTATAGACCTATAGAATGAATGGGTATATAGTATCTATATATGAGTTGGTCTATTATAGACTGAATGGGTATATAGTATCTATATATGAGTTGGTCTATTAAGACCTATAGACTGAATGGGTATATAGTATCTATATATGAGATGGTCTATTATAGACTGAATGGGTATATAGTATCTATATATGAGTTGGTCTATTATAGACCTATAGACTGAATGGGTATATAGTATCTATATATGAGTTGGTCTATTATAGACTGAATGGGTATATAGTATCTATATATGAGTTGGTCTATTATAGACTGAATGGGTATATAGTATCTATATATGAGTTGGTCTATTATAGACTGAATGGGTATATAGTATCTATATATGAGATGGTATATTATAGACTGAATGGGTATATAGTATCTATATATGAGATGGTCTATTATAGACTGAATGGGTATATAGTATCTATATATGAGATGGTCTATTATAGACCTATAGACTGAATGGGTATATAGTATCTATATATGAGTTGGTATATTATAGACTGAATGGGTATATAGTATCTATATATGAGATGGTATATTATAGACTGAATGGGTATATAGTATCTATATATGAGTTGGTCTATTATAGACTGAATGGGTATATAGTATCTATATATGAGTTGGTATATTATAGACTGAATGGGTATATAGTATATATATATGAGTTGGTATATTATAGACTGAATGGGTATATAGTATCTATATATGAGATGGTCTATTATAGACTGAATGGGTATATAGTATCTATATATGAGTTGGTATATTATAGACTGAATGGGTATATAGTATATATATGAGTTGGTATATTATAGACTGAATGTGTATATATTATCTATATATGAGTTGGTCTATTATAGACTGAATGGGTATATAGTATCTATATATGAGTTGGTCTATTATAGACCTATAGACTGAATGGGTATATAGTATCTATATATGAGTTGGTCTATTATAGACTGAATGGGTATATAGTATCTATATATGAGATGGTCTATTATAGACCTATAGACTGAATGGGTATATATTATCTATATATGAGTTGGTCTATTATAGACCTATAGACTGAATGGGTATATAGTATCTATATATGAGATGGTATATTATAGACTGAATGGGTATATAGTATCTATATATCAGATGGTCTATTATAGACTGAATGGGTATATAGTATCTATATATGAGATGGTCTATTATAGACCTATAGACTGAATGGGTATATAGTATCTATATATGAGTTGGTATATTATAGACTGAATGGGTATATAGTATCTATATATGAGTTGGTCTATTATAGACTGAATGGGTATATAGTATCTATATATGAGTTGGTATATTATAGACTGAATGGGTATATAGTATCTATATATGAGTTGGTATATTATAGACTGATGGGTATATGAGTGGTCTATATAGATCTATAGACTGAATGGGTATATAGTATCTATATATGAGTTGGTCTATTATAGACTGAATGGGTATATAGTATATATATATGATTTGGTCTATTATAGACTGAATGGGTATATAGTATCTATATATGAGTTGGTCATATTATAGACTGAATGGGTATATAGTATCTATATATGAGTTGGTATATTATAGACTGAATGGGTATATAGTATATATATATGAGTTGGTATATTACAGACTGAATGTGTATATATTATCTATATATGAGTTGGTCTATTATAGACTGAATGGGTATATAGTATCTATATATGAGTTGGTCTATTATAGACCTATAGACTGAATGGGTATATAGTATCTATATATGAGTTGGTCTATTATAGAATGAATGGGTATATAGTATCTATATATGAGATGGTCTATTATAGACCTATAGACTGAATGGGTATATAGTATCTATATATGAGTTGGTCTATTATAGACCTATAGA
Source organism: Salmo salar (assembly GCF_905237065.1). Taxonomy (NCBI): domain Eukaryota; kingdom Metazoa; phylum Chordata; class Actinopteri; order Salmoniformes; family Salmonidae; genus Salmo; species Salmo salar. The sequence continues at coordinate 30,939 of NW_025547611.1, forward strand.
CTGAATGGGTATATAGTATCTATATATGAGTTGGTATATTATAGACTGAATGGGTATATAGTATATATATATGAGTTGGTATATTACAGACTGAATGGGTATATAGTATCTATATATGAGTTGGTCTATTATAGACTGAATGGGTATATAGTATCTATATATGAGTTGGTCTATTATAGACTGAATGGGTATATAGTATCTATATATGAGTTGGTATATTATAGACTGAATGGGTATATAGTATATATATATGAGTTGGTATATTACAGACTGAATGTGTATATAGTATCTATATATGAGTTGGTCTATTATAGACTGAATGGGTATATAGTATCTATATATGAGTTGGTCTATTATAGACCTATAGACTGAATGGGTATATAGTATCTATATATGAGTTGGTCTATTATAGACTGAATGGGTATATAGTATCTATATATGAGATGGTCTATTATAGACCTATAGACTGAATGGGTATATAGTATCTATATATGAGTTGGTCTATTATAGACCTATAGACTGAATGGGTATATAGTATCTATATATGAGTTGGTATATTATAGACTGAATGGGTATATAGTATATATATATGAGTTGGTATATTACAGACTGAATGGGTATATATTATCTATATATGAGTTGGTCTATTATAGACTGAATGGGTATATAGTATCTATATATGAGTTGGTCTATTATAGACCTATAGACTGAATGGGTATATAGTATCTATATATGAGTTGGTCTATTATAGACTGAATGGGTATATAGTATCTATATATGAGTTGGTCTATTATAGACTGAATGGGTATATAGTATCTATATATGAGATGGTATATTATAGACTGAATGGGTATATAGTATCTATATATGAGATGGTATATTATAGACTGAATGGGTATATAGTATCTATATATGAGATGGTCTATTATAGACTGAATGGGTATATAGTATCTATATATGAGTTGGTATATTATAGACCTATAGACTGAATGGGTATATAGTATCTATATATGAGTTGGTATATTATAGACTGAATGGGTATATAGTATATATATATGAGTTGGTATATTACAGACTGAATGGGTATATATTATCTATATATGAGTTGGTCTATTATAGACTGAATGGGTATATAGTATCTATATATGAGTTGGTATATTATAGACCTATAGACTGAATGGGTATATAGTATCTATATATGAGATGGTATATTATAGACTGAATGGGTATATAGTATCTATATATGAGTTGGTCTATTATAGACCTATAGAATGAATGGGTATATAGTATCTATATATGAGTTTGTCTATTATAGACTGAATGGGTATATAGTATCTATATATGAGTTGGTCTATTATAGACCTATAGACTGAATGGGTATATAGTATCTATATATGAGATGGTATATTATAGACTGAATGGGTATATAGTATCTATATATGAGTTGGTCTATTATAGACCTATAGAATGAATGGGTATATAGTATCTATATATGAGTTGGTCTATTATAGACTGAATGGGTATATAGTATCTATATATGAGTTGGTCTATTATAGACTGAATGGGTATATAGTATCTATATATGAGTTGGTCTATTATAGACTGAATGGGTATATAGTATCTATATATGAGATGGTATATTATAGACTGAATGGGTATATAGTATCTATATATCAGATGGTCTATTATAGACTGAATGGGTATATAGTATCTATACATGAGATGGTCTATTATAGACCTATAGACTGAATGGGTATATAGTATCTATATATGAGTTGGTATATTATAGACTGAATGGGTATATAGTATCTATATATGAGATGGTATATTATAGACTGAATGGGTATATAGTATCTATATATGAGTTGGTCTATTATAGACTGAATGGGTATATAGTATCTATATATGAGTTGGTATATTATAGACTGAATGGGTATATAGTATATATATATGAGTTGGTATATTATAGACTGAATGGGTATATAGTATCTATATATGAGATGGTCTATTATAGACTGAATGGGTATATAGTATCTATATATGAGTTGGTATATTATAGACTGAATGGGTATATAGTATATATATGAGTTGGTATATTACAGACTGAATGTGTATATATTATCTATATATGAGTTGGTCTATTATAGACTGAATGGGTATATAGTATCTATATATGAGTTGGTCTATTATAGACCTATAGACTGAATGGGTATATAGTATCTATATATGAGTTGGTCTATTATAGACTGAATGGGTATATAGTATCTATATATGAGATGGTCTATTATAGACCTATAGACTGAATGGGTATATATTATCTATATATGAGTTGGTCTATTATAGACCTATAGACTGAATGGGTATATAGTATCTATATATGAGATGGTATATTATAGACTGAATGGGTATATAGTATCTATATATGAGATGGTCTATTATAGACTGAATGGGTATATAGTATCTATATATGAGATGGTCTATTATAGACCTATAGACTGAATGGGTATATAGTATCTATATATGAGTTGGTATATTATAGACTGAATGGGTATATAGTATCTATATATGAGATGGTATATTATAGACTGAATGGGTATATAGTATCTATATATGAGTTGGTCTATTATAGACTGAATGGGTATATAGTATCTATATATGAGTTGCTATATTATAGACTGAATGGGTATATAGTATATATATATGAGTTGGTATATTACAGACTGAATGGGTATATAGTATCTATATATGAGTTGGTCTATTATAGACTGAATGTGTATATAGTATCTATATATGAGTTGGTATATTATAGACCTATAGACTGAATGGGTATATAGTATCTATATATGAGATGGTATATTATAGACTGAATGGGTATATAGTATCTATATATGACTTGGTCTATTATAGACCTATAGAATGAATGGGTATATAGTATCTATATATGAGTTGGTCTATTATAGACTGAATGGGTATATAGTATACATATATGATTTGGTCTATTATAGACCTATAGACTGAATGGGTATATAGTATCTATATATGAGTTGGTCTATTATAGACTGAATGGGTATATAGTATCTATATATGAGTTGGTCTATTATAGACCTATAGAATGAATGGGTATATAGTATCTATATATGAGTTTGTCTATTATAGACTGAATGGGTATATAGTATCTATATATGAGTTGGTCTATTATAGACTGAATGGGTATATAGTATCTATATATGAGTTGGTATATTATAGACTGAATGGGTATATAGTATCTATATATGAGATGGTATATTATAGACTGAATGGGTATATAGTATCTATATATCAGATGGTCTATTATAGACTGAATGGGTATATAGTATCTATACATGAGATGGTCTATTATAGACCTATAGACTGAATGGGTATATAGTATCTATATATGAGTTGGTATATTATAGACTGAATGGGTATATAGTATCTATATATGAGATGGTCTATTATAGACTGAATGGGTATATAGTATCTATATATGAGTTGGTCTATTATAGACTGAATGGGTATATAGTATCTATATATGAGTTGGTATATTATAGACTGAATGGGTATATAGTATATATATATGAGTTGGTATATTATAGACTGAATGGGTATATAGTATCTATATATGAGATGGTCTATTATAGACTGAATGGGTATATAGTATCTATATATGAGTTGGTATATTATAGACTGAATGGGTATATAGTATATATATGAGTTGGTATATTACAGACTGAATGGGTATATAGTATCTATATATGAGTTGGTCTATTATAGACTGAATGGGTATATAGTATCTATATATGAGTTGGTCTATTATAGACCTATAGACTGAATGGGTATATAGTATCTATATATGAGTTGGTCTATTATAGACTGAATGGGTATATAGTATCTATATATGAGATGGTCTATTATAGACCTATAGACTGAATGGGTATATATTATCTATATATGAGTTGGTCTATTATAGACCTATAGACTGAATGGGTATATAGTATCTATATATGAGATGGTATATTATAGACTGAATGGGTATATAGTATCTATATATGAGATGGTCTATTATAGACTGAATGGGTATATAGTATCTATATATGAGATGGTCTATTAGTATAGACTGAATGGGTATATAGTATCTATATATGAGTTGGTATATTATAGACTGAATGGGTATATATTATCTATATATGAGTTGGTCTATTATAGACTGAATGGGTATATAGTATCTATATATGAGTTGGTCTATTATAGACCTATAGACTGAATGGGTATATAGTATCTATATATGAGTTGGTCTATTATAGACTGAATGGGTATATAGTATCTATATATGAGATGGTCTATTTATAGACTGAATGGGTATATAGTATCTATATATGAGTTGGTCTATTATAGACCTATAGACTGAATGGGTATATAGTATCTATATATGAGATGGTATATTATAGACTGAATGGGTATATAGTATCTATATATGAGTTGGTCTATTATAGACTGAATGGGTATATAGTATCTATATATGAGATGGTCTATTATAGACCTATAGACTGAATGGGTATATAGTATCTATATATGAGTTGGTATATTATAGACTGAATGGGTATATAGTATCTATATATGAGTTGGTATATTATAGACTGAATGGGTATATAGTATCTATATATGAGTTGGTCTATTATAGACTGAATGGGTATATAGTATCTATATATGAGTTGGTCTATTATAGACTGAATGTGTATATAGTATCTATATATGAGTTGGTATATAGACTATAGACTGAATGGGTATATAGTATCTATATATGAGTTGGTCTATTATAGACTGAATGGGTATATAGTATCTATATATGAGTTGGTCTATTATAGACTGAATGGGTATATAGTATCTATATATGAGTTGGTATATTATAGACCTATAGACTGAATGGGTATATAGTATCTATATATGAGTTGGTCTATTATAGACTGAATGGGTATATAGTATCTATATATGAGATGGTCTATTATAGACCTATAGACTGAATGGGTATATAGTATCTATATATGAGTTGGTATATTATAGACCTATAGACTGAATGGGTATATAGTATCTATATATGAGATGGTATATTATAGACTGAATGGGTATATAGTATCTATATATGAGATGGTATATTATAGTATCTATATATGAGTTGGTCTATTATAGACCTATAGACTGAATGGGTATATAGTATCTATATATGAGTTGGTCTATTATAGACTGAATGGGTATATAGATATCTATATATGAGTTGGTCTATTATAGACTGAATGGGTATATAGTATCTATATATGAGTTGGTATATTATAGACTGAATGGGTATATAGTATCTATATATGAGTTGGTATATTATAGACTGAATGGGTATATAGTATCTATATATGAGTTGGTATATTACAGACTGAATGTGTATATAGTATCTATATATGAGTTGGTCTATTATAGACTGAATGGGTATATAGTATCTATATATGAGTTGGTCTATTATAGACCTATAGACTGAATGGGTATATAGTATCTATATATGAGTTGGTCTATTATAGACTGAATGGGTATATAGTATCTATATATGAGATGGTCTATTATAGACCTATAGACTGAATGGGTATATAGTATCTATATATGAGTTGGTCTATTATAGACCTATAGACTAAATGGGTATATAGTATCTATATATGAGTTGGTCTATTATAGACTGAATGGGTATATAGTATCTATATATGAGTTGGTATATTATAGACTGAATGGGTATATAGTATCTATATATGAGTTGGTCTATTATAGACTGAATGGGTATATAGTATCTATATATTAGTTGGTCTATTATAGACCTATAGACTGAATGGGTATATAGTATCTATATATGAGTTGGTCTATTATAGACTGAATGGGTATATAGTATCTATATATGAGTTGGTCTATTATAGACTGAATGGGTATATAGTATCTATATATGAGATGGTATATTATAGACTGAATGGGTATATAGTATCTATATATGAGATGGTATATTATAGACTGAATGGGTATATAGTATCTATATATGAGATGGTCTATTATAGACTGAATGGGTATATAGTATCTATATATGAGTTGGTATATTATAGACCTATAGACTGAATGGGTATATAGTATCTATATATGAGTTGGTATATTATAGACTGAATGGGTATATAGTATATATATATGAGTTGGTATATTACAGACTGAATGGGTATATATTATCTATATATGAGTTGGTCTATTATAGACTGAATGGGTATATAGTATCTATATATGAGTTGGTCTATTATAGACTGAATGGGTATATAGTATCTATATATGAGATGGTCTATAGCCTATAGACTGAATGGGTATATAGTATCTATATATGAGTTGGTCTATTATAGACCTATAGACTGAATGGGTATATAGTATCTATATATGAGTTGGTCTATTATAGACCATAGACTGAATGGGTATATAGTATCTATATATGAGTTGGTCTATTATAGACCTATAGACTGAATGGGTATATAGTATCTATATATGAGATGGTATATTATAGACTGAATGGGTATATAGTATCTATATATGAGTTGGTCTATTATAGACCTATAGAATGAATGGGTATATAGAATCTATATATGAGTTGGTCTATTATAGACTGAATGGGTATATAGTATCTATATATGAGTTGGTCTATTATAGACTGAATGGGTATATAGTATCTATATATGAGTTGGTCTATTATAGACTGAATGGGTATATAGTATCTATATATGAGATGGTATATTATAGACTGAATGGGTATATAGTATCTATATATCAGATGGTCTATTATAGACTGAATGGGTATATAGTATCTATACATGAGATGGTCTGTTATAGACCTATAGACTGAATGGGTATATAGTATCTATATATGAGTTGGTATATTATAGACTGAATGGGTATATAGTATCTATATATGAGATGGTATATTATAGACTGAATGGGTATATAGTATCTATATATGAGATGGTCTATTATAGACTGAATGGGTATATAGTATCTATATATGAGTTGGTATATTATAGACTGAATGGGTATATAGTATCATATATGAGTTGGTCTATTATAGACTGAATGGGTATATAGTATCTATATATGAGTTGGTCTATTATAGACTGAATGGGTATATAGTATCTATATATGAGTTGGTCATATTATAGACTGAATGGGTATATAGTATCTATATATGAGTTGGTCTATTATAGACTGAATGGGTATATAGTATCTATATATGAGTTGGTCTATTATAGTATAGACTGAATGGGTATATAGTATCTATATATGAGTTGGTCTATTATAGACTGAATGGGTATATAGTATCTATATATGAGATGGTCTATTATAGACTGAATGGGTATATAGTATCTATATATGAGTTGGTCTATTATAGACCTATAGACTGAATGGGTATATAGTATCTATATATGAGTTGGTATATTATAGACTGAATGGGTATATAGTATCTATATATGAGATGGTCTATTATAGACTGAATGGGTATATAGTATCTATATATGAGATGGTCTATTATAGACCTATAGACTGAATGGGTATATAGTATCTATATATGAGTTGGTATATTATAGACTGAATGGGTATATAGTATCTATATATGAGATGGTATATTATAGACTGAATGGGTATATAGTATCTATATATGAGTTGGTCTATGTATAGACTGAATGGGTATATAGTATCTATATATGAGTTGGTATATTATAGACTGAATGGGTATATAGTATATATATATGAGTTGGTATATTATAGACTGAATGGGTATATAGTATCTATATATGAGTTGGTCTATTATAGACTGAATGGGTATATAGTATCTATATATGAGTTGGTATATTATAGACTGAATGGGTATATAGTATCTATATATGAGTTGGTATATTATAGACTGAATGGGTATATAGTATCTATATATGAGTTGGTCTATTATAGACTGAATGGGTATATAGTATCTATATATGAGTTGGTCTATTATAGACCTATAGACTGAATGGGTATATAGTATCTATATATGAGTTGGTCTATTATAGACTGAATGGGTATATAGTATCTATATATGAGATGGTCTATTATAGACCTATAGACTGAATGGGTATATAGTATCTATATATGAGTTGGTCTATTATAGACCTATAGACTGAATGGGTATATAGTATCTATATATGAGTTGGTATATTATAGACTGAATGGGTATATAGTATATATATATGAGTTGGTATATTACAGACTGAATGGGTATATATTATCTATATATGAGTTGGTCTATTATAGACTGAATGGGTATATAGTATCTATATATGAGTTGGTCTATTATAGACCTATAGACTGAATGGGTATATAGTATCTATATATGAGTTGGTCTATTATAGACTGAATGGGTATATAGTATCTATATATGAGTTGGTCTATTATAGACTGAATGGGTATATAGTATCTATATATGAGATGGTATATTATAGACTGAATGGGTATATAGTATCTATATATGAGATGGTATATTATAGACTGAATGGGTATATAGTATCTATATATGAGATGGTCTATTATAGACTGAATGGGTATATAGTATCTATATATGAGTTGGTATATTATAGACCTATAGACTGAATGGGTATATAGTATCTATATATGAGTTGGTATATTATAGACTGAATGGGTATATAGTATATATATATGAGTTGGTATATTACAGACTGAATGGGTATATAGTATCTATATATGAGTTGGTCTATTATAGACTGAATGGGTATATAGTATCTATATATGAGATGGTCTATTATAGACCTATAGACTGAATGGGTATATAGTATCTATATATGAGTTGGTCTATTATAGACTGAATGGGTATATAGTATCTATATATGAGTTGGTCTATTATAGACTGAATGGGTATATAGTATCTTTATATGAGTTGGTCTATTATAGACCTATAGACTGAATGGGTATATAGTATCTATATATGAGTTGGTCTATTATAGACTGAATGGGTATATAGTATCTATATATGAGATGGTCTATTATAGACCTATAGACTGAATGGGTATATAGTATCTATATATGAGTTGGTATATTATAGACCTATAGACTGAATGGGTATATAGTATCTATATATGAGATGGTATATTATAGACTGAATGGGTATATAGTATCTATATATGAGATGGTATATTATAGTATCTATATATGAGTTGGTCTATTATAGACCTATAGACTGAATGGGTATATAGTATCTATATATGAGTTGGTCTATTATAGACTGAATGGGTATATAGTATATATATATGATTTGGTCTATTATAGACTGAATGGGTATATAGTATCTATATATGAGTTGGTCTATTATAGACTGAATGGGTATATAGTATCTATATATGAGTTGGTATATTATAGACTGAATGGGTATATAGTATCTATATATGAGTTGGTATATTACAGACTGAATGTGTATATATATCTATATATGAGTTGGTCTATTATAGACTGAATGGGTATATAGTATCTATATATGAGTTGGTCTATTATAGACCTATAGACTGAATGGGTATATAGTATCTATATATGAGTTGGTCTATTATAGACTGAATGGGTATATAGTATCTATATATGAGATGGTCTATTATAGACCTATAGACTGAATGGGTATATAGTATCTATATATGAGTTGGTCTATTATAGACCTATAGACTGAATGGGTATATAGTATCTATATATGAGTTGGTATATTATAGACTGAATGGGTATATAGTATCTATATATGAGTTGGTATATTATAGACTGAATGGGTATATATTATCTATATATGAGTTGGTCTATTATAGACTGAATGGGTATATAGTATCTATATATTAGTTGGTCTATTATAGACCTATAGACTGAATGGGTATATAGTATCTATATATGAGTTGGTCTATTATAGACTGAATGGGTATATAGTATCTATATATGAGATGGTATATTATAGACTGAATGGGTATATAGTATCTATATATGAGATGGTATATTATAGACTGAATGGGTATATAGTATCTATATATGAGATGGTCTATTATAGACTGAATGGGTATATAGTATCTATATATGAGTTGGTATATTATAGACCTATAGACTGAATGGGTATATAGTATCTATATATGAGTTGGTATATTATAGACTGAATGGGTATATAGTATATATATATGAGTTGGTATATTACAGACTGAATGGGTATATATTATCTATATATGAGTTGGTCTATTATAGACTGAATGGGTATATAGTATCTATATATGAGTTGGTATATTATAGACCTATAGACTGAATGGGTATATAGTATCTATATATGAGTTGGTATATTATAGACTGAATGGGTATATAGTATCTATATATGACTTGGTCTATTATAGACAAGTGAATGGGTATATAGTATCTATATATGAGTTGGTCTATTATAGACTGAATGGGTATATAGTATCTATATATGAGTTGGTCTATTATAGACCCATAGACTGAATGGGTATATAGTATCTATATATGAGATGGTATATTATAGACTGAATGGGTATATAGTATCTATATATGAGTTGGTCTATTATAGACCTATAGAATGAATGGGTATATAGTATCTATATATGAGTTGGTCTATTATAGACTGAATGGGTATATAGTATCTATATATGAGTTGGTCTATTATAGACTGAATGGGTATATAGTATCTATATATGAGTTGGTCTATTATAGACTGAATGGGTATATAGTATCTATATATGAGATGGTATATTATAGACTGAATGGGTATATAGTATCTATATATGAGATGGTCTATTATAGACTGAATGGGTATATAGTATCTATATATGAGTTGGTCTATTATAGACTGAATGGGTATATAGTATCTATATATGAGTTGGTATATTATAGACTGAATGGGTATATAGTATCTATATATGAGATGGTCTATTATAGACTGAATGGGTATATAGTATCTATATATGAGTTGGTCTATTATAGACTGAATGGGTATATAGTATCTATATATGAGTTGGTCTATTATAGACTGAATGGGTATATAGTATCTATATATGAGTTGGTATATTATAGACTGAATGGGTATATAGTATCTATATATGAGATGGTCTATTATAGACTGAATGGGTATATAGTATCTATATATGAGTTGGTATATTATAGACTGAATGGGTATATAGTATCTATATATGAGTTGGTATATTATAGACTGAATGGGTATATAGTATCTATATATGAGTTGGTCTATTATAGACTGAATGGGTATATAGTATCTATATATGAGTTGGTCTATTATAGACCTATAGACTGAATGGGTATATAGTATCTATATATGAGTTGGTCTATTATAGACTGAATGGGTATATAGTATATATATATGATTTGGTCTATTATAGACTGAATGGGTATATAGTATCTATATATGAGTTGGTCTATTATAGACTGAATGGGTATATAGTATCTATATATGAGTTGGTCTATTATAGACTGAATGGGTATATAGTATCTATATATGAGATGGTCTATTATAGACTGAATGGGTATATAGTATCTATATATGAGATGGTCTATTATAGACCTATAGACTGAATGGGTATATAGTATCTATATATGAGTTGGTCTATTATAGACTGAATGGGTATATAGTATCTATATATGAGTTGGTATATTATAGACTGAATGGGTATATAGTATCTATATATGAGTTGGTCTATTATAGACTGAATGGGTATATAGTATCTATATATGAGTTGGTATATTAGACTATAGACTGAATGGGTATATAGTATCTATATATGAGTTGGTATATTATAGACTGAATGGGTATATAGTATCTATATATGAGTTGGTCTATTATAGACTGAATGGGTATATAGTATCTATATATGAGTTGGTCTATTATAGACCTATAGACTGAATGGGTATATAGTATCTATATATGAGTTGGTCTATTATAGACTGAATGTGGGTATATAGTATCTATATATGAGTTGGTCTATTATACCTATAGAATGAATGGGTATATAGTATCTATATATGAGTTGGTCTATTATAGACTGAATGGGTATATAGTATCTATATATGAGTTGGTCTATTATAGACTGAATGGGTATATAGTATCTATATATGAGTTGGTCTATTATAGACTGAATGGGTATATAGTATCTATATATGAGATGGTATATTATAGACTGAATGGGTATATAGTATCTATATATCAGATGGTCTATTATAGACTGAATGGGTATATAGTATCTATATATGAGATGGTCTATTATAGACCTATAGACTGAATGGGTATATAGTATCTATATATGAGTTGGTATATTATAGACTGAATGGGTATATAGTATCTATATATGAGATGGTATATTATAGACTGAATGGGTATATAGTATCTATATATGAGTTGGTCTATTATAGACTGAATGGGTATATAGTATCATATATGAGTTGGTATATTATAGACTGAATGGGTATATAGTATATATATATGAGTTGGTATATTATAGACTGAATGGGTATATAGTATCTATATATGAGATGGTCTATTATAGACTGAATGGGTATATAGTATCTATATATGAGTTGGTATATTATAGACTGAATGGGTATATAGTATATATATGAGTTGGTATATTACAGACTGAATGTGTATATAGTATCTATATATGAGTTGGTCTATTATAGACTGAATGGGTATATAGTATCTATATATGAGATGGTCTATTATAGACCTATAGACTGAATGGGTATATAGTATCTATATATGAGTTGGTCTATTATAGACTGAATGGGTATATAGTATCTATATATGAGTTGGTCTATTATAGACCTATAGACTAAATGGGTATATAGTATCTATATATGAGTTGGTCTATTATAGACCTATAGACTGAATGGGTATATAGTATCTATATATGAGATGGTATATTATAGACTGAATGGGTATATAGTATCTATATATGAGATGGTCTATTATAGACTGAATGGGTATATAGTATCTATATATGAGATGGTCTATTATAGACCTATAGACTGAATGGGTATATAGTATCTATATATGAGTTGGTCATATTATAGACTGAATGGGTATATAGTATCTATATATGAGTTGGTATATTATAGACTGAATGGGTATATAGTATCTATATATGAGTTGGTCTATTATAGACTGAATGGGTATATAGTATCTATATATGAGTTGGTCTATTATAGACTGAATGGGTATATAGTATCTATATATGAGTTGGTATATTATAGACTGAATGGGTATATAGTATCTATATATGAGTTGGTCTATTATAGACTGAATGGGTATATAGTATCTATATATTAGTTGGTCTATATAGTATAGACTGAATGGGTATATATTATCTATATATGAGTTGGTCTATTATAGACCTATAGACTGAATGGGTATATAGTATCTATATATGAGTTGGTATATTATAGACTGAATGGGTATATAGTATATATATATGAGTTGGTATATTATAGACTGAATGGGTATATAGTATCTATATATGAGTTGGTCTATTATAGACTGAATGGGTATATAGTATCTATATATGAGTTGGTCTATTATAGACCCTATAGACTGAATCGGTATATAGTATCTATATATGAGTTGGTCTATTATAGACTGAATGGGTATATAGTATATATATATGAGTTGGTCTATTATAGACCTATAGACTGAATGGGTATATAGTATCTATATATGAGTTGGTCTATTATAGACTGAATGGGTATATAGTATCTATATATGAGATGGTCTATTATAGACCTATAGATGAATCGGTATATAGTATCTATATATGAGTTGGTCTATTATAGACTGAATGGGTATATAGTATCTATATATGAGATGGTCTATTATAGACCTATAGACTGAATGGGTATATAGTATCTATATATGAGTTGGTCTATTATAGACTGAATGGGTATATAGTATCTATATATGAGATAGTATATTATAGACTGAATGGGTATATAGTATCTATATATGAGATGGTCTATTATAGACTGAATGGGTATATAGTATCTATATATGAGTTGGTACATTATAGACCTATAGACTGAATGGGTATATAGTATCTATATATGAGTTGGTCTATTATAGACTGAATGGGTATATAGTATCTATATATGAGTTGGTCTATTATAGACTGAATGGGTATATAGTATATATATATGAGTTGGTCTATTAAGCTATAGACTGAATGGGTATATAGTATCTATATATGAGTTGGTCTATTATAGACTGAATGGGTATATAGTATCTATATATGAGATGGTCTATTTATAGACTGAATGGGTATATAGTATCTATATATGAGTTGGTCTATTATAGACTGAATGGGTATATAGTATCTATATATGAGTTGGTCTATTATAGACCTATAGACTGAATGGGTATATAGTATCTATATATGAGTTGGTCTATTATAGACTGAATGGGTATATAGTATCTATATATGAGATGGTATATTATAGACTGAATGGGTATATAGTATCTATATATGAGATGGTCTATTATAGACTGAATGGGTATATAGTATCTATATATGAGTTGGTATATATAGACCTATAGACTGAATGGGTATATAGTATCTATATATGAGTTGGTCTATTATAGACTGAATGGGTATATAGTATCTATATATGAGTTGGTCTATTATAGACTGAATGGGTATATAGTATCTATATATGAGTTGGTCTATTATAGACTGAATGGGTATATAGTATCTATATATGGGTTGGTATATTATAGACCTATAGACTGAATGGGTATATAGTATCTATATATGAGTTGGTATATTATAGACTGAATGGGTATATAGTATATATATATGAGTTGTTATTACAGACTGAATGGGTATATATTATCTATATAGACTGAATGGGTATATAGTATCTATATATGAGTTGGTCTATTATAGACTGAATGGGTATATAGTATCTATATATGAGTTGGTCTATTATAGACTGAATGGGTATATAGTATCTATATATGAGTTGGTCTATTATAGACTGAATGGGTATATAGTATCTATATATGAGTTGGTCTATTATAGACTGAATGGGTATATAGTATCTATATATGAGATGGTCTATTAAGACCTATAGACTGAATGGGTATATAGTATCTATATATGAGTTGGTATATTATAGACTGAATGGGTATATAGTATCTATATATGAGTTGGTCTATTATAGACTGAATGGGTATATAGTATCTATATATGAGTTGGTCTATTATAGACCTATAGACTGAATGGGTATATAGTATCTATATATGAGTTGGTATATTATAGACTGAATGGGTATATAGTATCTATATATGAGTTGGTCTATTATAGACAGAATGAATGGGTATATAGTATCTATATATGAGTTGGTCTATTATAGACTGAATGGGTATATAGTATCTATATATGAGTTGGTCTATTATAGACTGAATGGGTATATAGTATCTATATATGAGTTGGTCTATTATAGACTGAATGGGTATATAGTATCTATATATGAGATGGTATATTATAGACTGAATGGGTATATAGTATCTATATATGAGATGGTCTATTATAGACTGAATGGGTATATAGTATCTATATATGAGATGGTCGTATTATAGACTGAATGGGTATATAGTATCTATATATGAGTTGGTATATTATAGACTGAATGGGTATATAGTATCTATATATGAGATGGTATATTATAGACTGAATGGGTATATAGTATCTATATATGAGTTGGTCTATTATAGACTGAATGGGTATATAGTATCTATATATGAGTTGGTATATTATAGACTGAATGGGTATATAGTATATATATATGAGTTGGTATATTATAGACTGAATGGGTATATAGTATCTATATATGAGATGGTCTATTATAGACTGAATGGGTATATAGTATCTATATATGAGTTGGTATATTATAGACTGAATGGGTATATAGTATCTATATATGAGTTGGTATATTATAGACTGAATGTGTATATAGTATCTATATATGAGTTGGTCTATTATAGACTGAATGGGTATATAGTATCTATATATGAGTTGGTCTATTATAGACCTATAGACTGAATGGGTATATAGTATCTATATATGAGTTGGTCTATTATAGACTGAATGGGTATATAGTATCTATATATGAGATGGTCTATTATAGACCTATAGACTGAATGGGTATATAGTATCTATATATGAGTTGGTCTATATAGACCTATAGACTGAATGGGTATATAGTATCTATATATGAGATGGTATATTATAGACTGAATGGGTATATAGTATCTATATATCAGTTGGTCTATTATAGACTGAATGGGTATATAGTATCTATATATGAGATGGTCTATTATAGACCTATAGACTGAATGGGTATATAGTATCTATATATGAGTTGGTATATTATAGACTGAATGGGTATATAGTATCTATATATGAGATGGTATATTATAGACTGAATGGGTATATAGTATCTATATATGAGTTGGTCTATTATAGACTGAATGGGTATATAGTATCTATATATGAGTTGGTATATTATAGACTGAATGGGTATATAGTATATATATATGAGTTGGTATATTATAGACTGAATGGGTATATAGTATCTATATATGAGTTGGTCTATTATAGACTGAATGGGTATATAGTATCTATATATGAGTTGGTATATTATAGACTGAATGGGTATATAGTATATATATATGAGTTGGTATATTACAGACTGAATGGGTATATAGTATCTATATATGAGTTGGTCTATTATAGACTGAATGGGTATATAGTATCTATATATGAGTTGGTCTATTATAGACCTATAGACTGAATGGGTATATAGTATCTATATATGAGTTGGTCTATTATAGACTGAATGGGTATATAGTATCTATATATGAGATGGTCTATTATAGACCTATAGACTGAATGGGTATATAGTATCTATATATGAGTTGGTCTATTATAGACCTATAGACTGAATGGGTATATAGTATCTATATATGAGTTGGTATATTATAGACTGAATGGGTATATAGTATATATATATGAGTTGGTATATTACAGACTGAATGGGTATATATTATCTATATATGAGTTGGTCTATTATAGACTGAATGGGTATATAGTATCTATATATTAGTTGGTCTATTATAGACCTATAGACTGAATGGGTATATAGTATCTATATATGAGTTGGTCTATTATAGACTGAATGGGTATATAGTATCTATATATGAGTTGGTCTATTATAGACTGAATGGGTATATAGTATCTATATATGAGATGGTATATTATAGACTGAATGGGTATATAGTATCTATATATGAGATGGTATATTATAGACTGAATGGGTATATAGTATCTATATATGAGATGGTCTATTATAGACTGAATGGGTATATAGTATCTATATATGAGTTGGTATATTATAGACCTATAGACTGAATGGGTATATAGTATCTATATATGAGTTGGTATATTATAGACTGAATGGGTATATAGTATATATATATGAGTTGGTATATTACAGACTGAATGGGTATATATTATCTATATATGAGTTGGTCTATTATAGACTGAATGGGTATATAGTATCTATATATGAGTTGGTATATTATAGACCTATAGACTGAATGGGTATATAGTATCTATATATGAGTTGGTCTATTATAGACTGAATGGGTATATAGTATCTATATATGAGTTGGTCTATTATAGACTGAATGGGTATATAGTATCTATATATGAGTTGGTCTATTATAGACCTATAGACTGAATGGGTATATAGTATCTATATATGAGTTGGTCTATTATAGACTGAATGGGTATATAGTATCTATATATGAGATGGTCTATTATAGACCTATAGACTGAATGGGTATATAGTATCTATATATGAGTTGGTATATTATAGACCTATAGACTGAATGGGTATATAGTATCTATATATGAGATGGTCTATTATAGACTGAATGGGTATATAGTATCTATATATGAGATGGTATATTATAGTATCTATATATGAGTTGGTCTATTATAGACCTATAGACTGAATGGGTATATAGTATCTATATATGAGTTGGTCTATTATAGACTGAATGGGTATATAGTATATATATATGAGTTGGTCTATTATAGACTGAATGGGTATATAGTATCTATATATAAGTTGGTCTATTATAGACTGAATGGGTATATAGTATCTATATATGAGTTGGTATATTATAGACTGAATGGGTATATAGTATCTATATATAAGTTGGTATATTACAGACTGAATGTGTATATAGTATCTATATATGAGTTGGTCTATTATAGACTGAATGGGTATATAGTATCTATATATGAGTTGGTCTATTATAGACCTATAGACTGAATGGGTATATAGTATCTATATATGAGTTGGTCTATTATAGACTGAATGGGTATATAGTATCTATATATGAGATGGTCTATTATAGACCTATAGACTGAATGGGTATATAGTATCTATATATTAGTTGGTCTATTATAGACCTATAGACTGAATGGGTATATAGTATCTATATATGAGTTGGTATATTATAGACTGAATGGGTATATAGTATATATATATGAGTTGGTATATTATAGACTGAATGGGTATATAGTATCTATATATGAGTTGGTCTATTATAGACTGAATGGGTATATAGTATCTATATATGAGTTGGTCTATTATAGACCTATAGACTGAATGGGTATATAGTATCTATATATGAGTTGGTCTATTATAGACTGAATGGGTATATAGTATCTATATATGAGTTGGTCTATTATAGACTGAATGGGTATATAGTATCTATATATGAGATGGTATATTATAGACTGAATGGGTATATAGTATCTATATATGAGATGGTATATTATAGACTGAATGGGTATATAGTATCTATATATGAGATGGTCTATTATAGACTGAATGGGTATATAGTATCTATATATGAGTTGGTATATTATAGACCTATAGACTGAATGGGTATATAGTATCTATATATGAGATGGTCTATTATAGACCTATAGACTGAATGGGTATATAGTATCTATATATGAGTTGGTATATTATAGACCTATAGACTGAATGGGTATATAGTATCTATATATGAGATGGTATATTATAGACTGAATGGGTATATAGTATCATATATGAGATGGTATATTATAGTATCTATATATGAGTTGGTCTATTATAGACCTATAGACTGAATGGGTATATAGTATCTATATATGAGTTGGTCTATTATAGACTGAATGGGTATATAGTATATATATATGATTTGGTCTATTATAGACTGAATGGGTATATAGTATCTATATATGAGTTGGTATATTATAGACTGAATGGGTATATAGTATCTATATATGAGTTGGTATATTATAGACTGAATGGGTATATAGTATATATATATGAGTTGGTATATTACAGACTGAATGGGTATATATTATCTATATATGAGTTGGTCTATTATAGACTGAATGGGTATATAGTATCTATATATGAGTTGGTCTATTATAGACCTATAGACTGAATGGGTATATAGTATCTATATATGAGTTGGTCTATTATAGACTGAATGGGTATATAGTATCTATATATGAGATGGTCTATTATAGACCTATAGACTGAATGGGTATATAGTATCTATATATTAGTTGGTCTATTATAGACCTATAGACTGAATGGGTATATAGTATCTATATATGAGTTGGTATATTATAGACTGAATGGGTATATAGTATATATATATGAGTTGGTATATTACAGACTGAATGGGTATATATTATCTATATATGAGTTGGTCTATTATAGACTGAATGGGTATATAGTATCTATATATTAGTTGGTCTATTATAGACCTATAGACTGAATGGGTATATAGTATCTATATATGAGTTGGTCTATTATAGACTGAATGGGTATATAGTATCTATATATGAGTTGGTCTATTATAGACTGAATGGGTATATAGTATCTATATATGAGATGGTATATTATAGACTGAATGGGTATATAGTATCTATATATGAGATGGTATATTATAGACTGAATGGGTATATAGTATCTATATATGAGATGGTCTATTATAGACTGAATGGGTATATAGTATCTATATATGAGTTGGTATATTATAGACCTATAGACTGAATGGGTATATAGTATCTATATATGAGTTGGTATATTATAGACTGAATGGGTATATAGTATATATATATGAGTTGGTATATTACAGACTGAATGGGTATATATTATCTATATATGAGTTTGTCTATTATAGACTGAATGTGTATATAGTATCTATATATGAGTTGGTATATTATAGACCTATAGACTGAATGGGTATATAGTATCTATATATGAGATGGTATATTATAGACTGAATGGGTATATAGTATCTATATATGACTTGGTCTATTATAGACCTATAGAATGAATGGGTATATAGTATCTATATATGAGTTTGTCTATTATAGACTGAATGGGTATATAGTATCTATATATGAGTTGGTCTATTATAGACCTATAGACTGAATGGGTATATAGTATCTATATATGAGATGGTATATTATAGACTGAATGGGTATATAGTATCTATATATGACTTGGTCTATTATAGACCTATAGAATGAATGGGTATATAGTATCTATATATGAGTTTGTCTATTATAGACTGAATGGGTATATAGTATCTATATATGAGTTGGTCTATTATAGACTGAATGGGTATATAGTATCTATATATGAGTTGGTCTATTATAGACTGAATGGGTATATAGTATCTATATATGAGATGGTATATTATAGACTGAATGGGTATATAGTATCTATATATCAGATGGTCTATTATAGACTGAATGGGTATATAGTATCTATACATGAGATGGTCTATTATAGACCTATAGACTGAATGGGTATATAGTATCTATATATGAGTTGGTATATTATAGACTGAATGGGTATATAGTATCTATATATGAGATGGTATATTATAGACTGAATGGGTATATAGTATCTATATATGAGTTGGTCTATTATAGACTGAATCGGTATATAGTATCTATATATGAGTTGGTATATTATAGACTGAATGGGTATATAGTATATATATATGAGTTGGTATATTATAGACTGAATGGGTATATAGTATCTATATATGAGATGGTCTATTATAGACTGAATGGGTATATAGTATCTATATATGAGTTGGTATATTATAGACTGAATGGGTATATAGTATATATATGAGTTGGTATATTACAGACTGAATGTGTATATATTATCTATATATGAGTTGGTCTATTATAGACTGAATGGGTATATAGTATCTATATATGAGTTGGTCTATTATAGACCTATAGACTGAATGGGTATATAGTATCTATATATGAGTTGGTCTATTATAGACTGAATGGGTATATAGTATCTATATATGAGATGGTCTATTATAGACCTATAGACTGAATGGGTATATATTATCTATATATGAGTTGGTCTATTATAGACCTATAGACTGAATGGGTATATAGTATCTATATATGAGATGGTATATTATAGACTGAATGGGTATATAGTATCTATATATCAGATGGTCTATTATAGACTGAATGGGTATATAGTATCTATACATGAGATGGTCTATTATAGACCTATAGACTGAATGGGTATATAGTATCTATATATGAGTTGGTATATTATAGACTGAATGGGTATATAGTATCTATATATGAGATGGTATATTATAGACTGAATGGGTATATAGTATCTATATATGAGTTGGTCTATTATAGACTGAATGGGTATATAGTATCTATATATGAGTTGGTATATTATAGACTGAATGGGTATTTAGTATATATATATGAGTTGGTATATTATAGACTGAATGGGTATATAGTATCTATATATGAGTTGATCTATTATAGACTGAATGGGTATATAGTATCTATATATTAGTTGGTCTATTATAGACCTATAGACTGAATGGGTATATATTATCTATATATGAGTTGGTCTATTATAGACCTATAGACTGAATGGGTATATAGTATCTATATATGAGTTGGTATATTATAGACTGAATGGGTATATAGTATATATATATGAGTTGGTATATTACAGACTGAATGGGTATATATTATCTATATATGAGTTGGTCTATTATAGACTGAATGGGTATATAGTATCTATATATTAGTTGGTCTATTATAGACCTATAGACTGAATCGGTATATAGTATCTATATATGAGTTGGTCTATTATAGACTGAATGGTTATATAGTATATATATATGAGTTGGTCTATTATAGACCTATAGACTGAATGGGTATATAGTATCTATATATGAGTTGGTCTATTATAGACTGAATGGGTATATAGTATCTATATATGAGATGGTCTATTATAGACCTATAGACTGAATCGGTATATAGTATCTATATATGAGTTGGTCTATTATAGACTGAATGGGTATATAGTATCTATATATGAGATGGTCTATTAAAGACCTATAGACTGAATCGGTATATAGTATCTATATATGAGTTGGTCTATTATAGACTGAATGGGTATATAGTATCTATATATGAGATGGTATATTATAGACTGAATGGGTATATAGTATCTATATATGAGATGGTCTATTATAGACTGAATGGGTATATAGTATCTATATATGAGTTGGTATATTATAGACCTATAGACTGAATGGGTATATAGTATCTATATATGAGTTGGTCTATTATAGACTGAATGGGTATATAGTATCTATATATGAGTTGGTCTATTATAGACTGAATGGTTATATAGTATATATATATGAGTTGGTCTATTACAGACCTATAGACTGAATGGGTATATAGTATCTATATATGAGTTGGTCTATTATAGACTGAATGGGTATATAGTATCTATATATGAGATGGTCTATTATAGACCTATAGACTGAATCGGTATATAGTATCTATATATGAGTTGGTCTATTATAGACTGAATGGGTATATAGTATCTATATATGAGATGGTCTATTATAGACCTATAGACTGAATGGGTATATAGTATCTATATATGAGTTGGTCTATTATAGACTGAATGGGTATATAGTATCTATATATTCGATGGTATATTATAGACTGAATGGGTATATAGTATCTATATATGAGATGGTCTATTATAGACTGAATGGGTATATAGTATCTATATATGAGTTGGTATATTATAGACCTATAGACTGAATGGGTATATAGTATCTATATATGAGTTGGTCTATTATAGACTGAATGGGTATATAGTATCTATATATGAGTTGGTCTATTATAGACTGAATGGGTATATAGTATCTATATATGAGTTGGTCTATTATAGACTGAATGGTTATATAGTATATATATATGAGTTGGTCTATTACAGACCTATAGACTGAATGGGTATATAGTATCTATATATGAGTTGGTCTATTATAGACTGAATGGGTATATAGTATCTATATATGAGATGGTCTATTATAGACCTATAGACTGAATCGGTATATAGTATCTATATATGAGTTGGTCTATTATAGACTGAATGGGTATATAGTATCTATATATGAGTTGGTCTATTATAGACTGAATGGGTATATAGTATCTATATATGAGTTGGTCTATTATAGACTGAATGGGTATATAGTATCTATATATGAGTTGGTCTATTATAGACTGAATGGGTATATAGTATCTATATATGAGTTGGTCTATTATAGACTGAATGGGTATATAGTATCTATATATGAGATGGTCTATTATAGACCTATAGACTGAATGGGTATATAGTATCTATATATGAGTTGGTATATTATAGACCTATAGACTGAATGGGTATATAGTATCTATATATGAGTTGGTCTATTATAGACCTATAGACTAAATGGGTATATAGTATCTATATATGAGTTGGTCTATTATAGACCTATAGACTGAATGGGTATATAGTATCTATATATGAGATGGTATATTATAGACTGAATGGGTATATAGTATCTATATATGAGTTGGTCTATTATAGACCTATAGAATGAATGGGTATATAGTATCTATATATGAGTTGGTCTATTATAGACTGAATGGGTATATAGTATCTATATATGAGTTGGTCTATTATAGACTGAATGGGTATATAGTATCTATATATGAGTTGGTCTATTATAGACTGAATGGGTATATAGTATCTATATATGAGATGGTATATTATAGACTGAATGGGTATATAGTATCTATATATCAGATGGTCTATTATAGACTGAATGGGTATATAGTATCTATACATGAGATGGTCTGTTATAGACCTATAGACTGAATGGGTATATAGTATCTATATATGAGTTGGTATATTATAGACTGAATGGGTATATAGTATCTATATATGAGATGGTATATTATAGACTGAATGGGTATATAGTATCTATATATGAGTTGGTCTATTATAGACTGAATGGGTATATAATATCTATATATGAGTTGGTATATTATAGACTTAATGGGTATATAGTATATATATATGAGTTGGTATATTATAGACTGAATGGGTATATAGTATCTATATATGAGATGGTCCATTATAGACTGAATGGGTATATAGTATCTATATATGAGTTGGTATATTATAGACTGAATGGGTATATAGTATATATATATGAGTTGGTATATTACAGACTGAATGTGTATATATTATCTATATATGAGTTGGTCTATTATAGACTTAATGGGTATATAGTATCTATATATGAGTTGGTCTATTATAGACCTATAGACTGAATGGGTATATAGTATCTATATATGAGTTGGTCTATTATAGACTGAATGGGTATATAGTATCTATATATGAGATGGTCTATTATAGACCTATAGACTGAATGGGTATATATTATCTATATATGAGTTGGTCTATTATAGACCTATAGACTGAATGGGTATATAGTATCTATATATGAGATGGTATATTATAGACTGAATGGGTATATAGTATCTATATATCAGATGATCTATTATAGACTGAATGGGTATATAGTATCTATACATGAGATGGTCTATTATAGACCTATAGACTGAATGGGTATATAGTATCTATATATGAGTTGGTATATTATAGACTGAATGGGTATATAGTATCTATATATGAGATGGTATATTATAGACTGAATGGGTATATAGTATCTATATATGAGTTGGTCTATTATAGACTGAATGGGTATATAGTATCTATATATGCATTGGTATATTATAGACTGAATGGGTATATAGTATATATATATGAGTTGGTATATTATAGACTGAATGGGTATATAGTATCTATATATGAGTTGGTCTATTATAGACTGAATGGGTATATAGTATCTATATATGAGTTGGTATATTATAGACTGAATGGGTATATAGTATATATATATGAGTTGGTATATTACAGACTGAATGTGTATATATTATCTATATATGAGTTGGTCTATTATAGACTGAATGGGTATATAGTATCTATATATGAGTTGGTCTATTATAGACCTATAGACTGAATGGGTATATAGTATCTATATATGAGTTGGTCTATTATAGACTGAATGGGTATATAGTATCTATATATGAGATGGTCTATTATAGACCTATAGACTGAATGGGTATATATTATCTATATATGAGTTGGTCTATTATAGACCTATAGACTGAATGGGTATATAGTATCTATATATGAGTTGGTATATTATAGACTGAATGGGTATATAGTATATATATATGAGTTGGTATATTACAGACTGAATGGGAATATATTATCTATATATGAGTTGGTCTATTATAGACTGAATGGGTATATAGTATCTATATATTAGTTGGTCTATTATAGACCTATAGACTGAATGGGTATATAGTATCTATATATGAGTTGGTCTATTATAGACTGAATGGGTATATAGTATCTATATATGAGTTGGTCTATTATAGACTGAATGGGTATATAGTATCTATATATGAGTTGGTATATTATAGACTGAATGGGTATATAGTATCTATATATGAGATGGTATATTATAGACTGAATGGGTATATAGTATCTATATATGAGTTGGTCTATTATAGACTGAATGGGTATATAGTATCTATATATGCATTGGTATATTATAGACTGAATGGGTATATAGTATATATATATGAGTTGGTATATTATAGACTGAATGGGTATATAGTATCTATATATGAGTTGGTCTATTATAGACTGAATGGGTATATAGTATCTATATATGAGTTGGTATATTATAGACTGAATGGGTATATAGTATATATATATGAGTTGGTATATTACAGACTGAATGTGTATATATTATCTATATATGAGTTGGTCTATTATAGACTGAATGGGTATATAGTATCTATATATGAGTTGGTCTATTATAGACCTATAGACTGAATGGGTATATAGTATCTATATATGAGTTGGTCTATTATAGACTGAATGGGTATATAGTATCTATATATGAGATGGTCTATTATAGACCTATAGACTGAATGGGTATATATTATCTATATATGAGTTGGTCTATTATAGACCTATAGACTGAATGGGTATATAGTATCTATATATGAGTTGGTATATTATAGACTGAATGGGTATATAGTATATATATATGAGTTGGTATATTACAGACTGAATGGGAATATATTATCTATATATGAGTTGGTCTATTATAGACTGAATGGGTATATAGTATCTATATATTAGTTGGTCTATTATAGACCTATAGACTGAATGGGTATATAGTATCTATATATGAGTTGGTCTATTATAGACTGAATGGGTATATAGTATCTATATATGAGTTGGTCTATTATAGACTGAATGGGTATATAGTATCTATATATGAGATGGTATATTATAGACTGAATGGGTATATAGTATCTATATATGAGATGGTATATTATAGACTGAATGGGTATATAGTATCTATATATGAGATGGTCTATTATAGACTGAATGGGTATATAGTATCTATATATGAGTTGGTATATTATAGACCTTTAGACTGAATGGGTATATAGTATCTATATATGAGTTGGTATATTATAGACTGAATGGGTATATAGTATATATATATGAGTTGGTATATTACAGACTGAATGGGTATATATTATCTATATATGAGTTTGTCTATTATAGACTGAATGTGTATATAGTATCTATATATGAGTTGGTATATTATAGACCTATAGACTGAATGGGTATATAGTATCTATATATGAGTTGGTCTATTATAGACTGAATGGGTATATAGTATCTATATATGAGTTGGTCTATTATAGACTGAATGGGTATATAGTATCTTTATATGAGTTGGTCTATTATAGACCTATAGACTGAATGGGTATATAGTATCTATATATGAGTTGGTCTATTATAGACTGAATGGGTATATAGTATCTATATATGAGATGGTCTATTATAGACCTATAGACTGAATGGGTATATAGTATCTATATATGAGTTGGTATATTATAGACCTATAGACTGAATGGGTATATAGTATCTATATATGAGATGGTATATTATAGACTGAATGGGTATATAGTATCTATATATGAGATGGTATATTATAGTATCTATATATGAGTTGGTCTATTATAGACCTATAGACTGAATGGGTATATAGTATCTATATATGAGTTGGTCTATTATAGACTGAATGGGTATATAGTATATATATATGATTTGGTCTATTATAGACTGAATGGGTATATAGTATCTATATATAAGTTGGTATATTATAGACTGAATGGGTATATAGTATCTATATATGAGTTGGTATATTATAGACTGAATGGGTATATAGTATATATATATGAGTTGGTATATTACAGACTGAATGTGTATATATTATCTATATATGAGTTGGTCTATTATAGACTGAATGGGTATATAGTATCTATATATGAGTTGGTCTATTATAGACCTATAGACTGAATGGGTATATAGTATCTATATATGAGTTGGTCTATTATAGACTGAATGGGTATATAGTATCTATATATGAGATGGTCTATTATAGACCTATAGACTGAATGGGTATATATTATCTATATATGAGTTGGTCTATTATAGACCTATAGACTGAATGGGTATATAGTATCTATATATGAGTTGGTATATTATAGACTGAATGGGTATATAGTATATATATATGAGTTGGTATATTACAGACTGAATGGGTATATATTATCTATATATGAGTTGGTCTATTATAGACTGAATGGGTATATAGTATCTATATATTAGTTGGTCTATTATAGACCTATAGACTGAATGGGTATATAGTATCTATATATGAGTTGGTCTATTATAGACTGAATGGGTATATAGTATCTATATATGAGTTGGTCTATTATAGACTGAATGGGTATATAGTATCTATATATGAGATGGTATATTATAGACTGAATGGGTATATAGTATCTATATATGAGATGGTATATTATAGACTGAATGGGTATATAGTATCTATATATGAGATGGTCTATTATAGACTGAATGGGTATATAGTATCTATATATGAGTTGGTATATTATAGACCTATAGACTGAATGGGTATATAGTATCTATATATGAGTTGGTATATTATAGACTGAATGGGTATATAGTATATATATATATGAGTTGGTATATTACAGACTGAATGGGTATATATTATCTATATATGAGTTTGTCTATTATAGACTGAATGTGTATATAGTATCTATATATGAGTTGGTATATTATAGACCTATAGACTGAATGGGTATATAGTATCTATATATGAGTTGGTCTATTATAGACTGAATGGGTATATAGTATCTATATATGAGTTGGTCTATTATAGACTGAATGGGTATATAGTATCTTTATATGAGTTGGTCTATTATAGACCTATAGACTGAATGGGTATATAGTATCTATATATGAGTTGGTCTATTATAGACTGAATGGGTATATAGTATCTATATATGAGATGGTCTATTATAGACCTATAGACTGAATGGGTATATAGTATCTATATATGAGTTGGTATATTATAGACCTATAGACTGAATGGGTATATAGTATCTATATATGAGATGGTATATTATAGACTGAATGGGTATATAGTATCTATATATGAGATGGTATATTATAGTATCTATATATGAGTTGGTCTATTATAGACCTATAGACTGAATGGGTATATAGTATCTATATATGAGTTGGTCTATTATAGACTGAATGGGTATATAGTATATATATATGATTTGGTCTATTATAGACTGAATGGGTATATAGTATCTATATATAAGTTGGTATATTATAGACTGAATGGGTATATAGTATCTATATATGAGTTGGTCTATTATAGACTGAATGGGTATATAGTATCTATATATGAGGTGGTATATTATAGACCTATAGACTGAATGGGTATATAGTATCTATATATGAGATGGTCTATTATAGACTGAATGGGTATATAGTATAGACTGTACCAGTTAATAGTGTTTGTATATATACAGTGCCAGTCAACATATATATAGATAGGTATATATAGATGTGTGGGGCATAGATCTGCTATATATAGATGTGTGGGACATAGATCTGGTATATATAGATGTGGGGGACATAGATCTGGCATATATAGATGTGTGGGACATAGATCTGGTATATATAGATGTGTGGGACATAGATCTGGTATATTTTGATGTGTGGGACATAGATCTGGTATATATAGATGTGTGGGACATAGATCTGGTATATATAGATGTGTGGGACATAGATCTGGTATATATAGATGTGGGGGACATAGATCTGGTATATATAGATGTGTGGAACATAGATCTGGTATATATAGATGTGTGGAACATAGATCTGGTATATATAGATGTGTGGAACATAGATCTGGTATATATAGATGTGTGGGACATAGATCTGGTATATATATAGATGTGTGGGACATAGATCTGGTATATATAGATGTGTGGAACATAGATCTGGTATATATAGATGTGTGGAACATAGATCTGGTATATATAGATGTGTGGAACATAGATCTGGTATATATAGATGTGTGGGACATAGATCTGGTATATATAGATGTGTGGGACATAGATCTGGTATATATAGATGTGTGGAACATAGATCTGGTATATATAGATGTGTGGGACATAGATCTGGTATATATAGATGTGTGGGACATAGATCTGGTATACATAGATGTGTGGAACATAGATCTGGTATACATAGATGTGTGGAACATAGATCTGGTATATATAGATGTGTGGGACATAGATCTGGTATATATAGATGTGTGGGACATAGATCTGGTATACATAGATGTGTGGAACATAGATCTGGTATATATACAGTACCAGTCAACAGTTTGGACACACCGACTCATTCCAGGGTTTTTCTTTATTTTTTACTATTTTCTACATTGTAGAATAATAGTGAAGACATCAAAGCTATGAAATAACACATATGGAATCATGTAGCAACCATTTTGTTTTTTAACAAATCAAAATATATTTTATATTTGCGATTTTATAAAGAGTTCTTCAATGGGGAAGAACCCTTTAGGAACCCTTTTTTCTAAAGAGTGTAGAACCTTCCTGAACTGATATTCTAGAACCTTCCTGAACTGATATTCTAGAACCGTACTGAACTGATATTCTAGAACCTTACTGAACTGATATTCTAGAACCGTACTGGACTGATATTCTAGAACCGTACTGAACTGATATTCTAGAACCGTACTGGACTGATATTCTAGAACCGCACTGGACTGATATTCTAGAACCGCACTGGACTGATATTCTAGAACCGCACTGGACTGATATTCTAGAACCGTACTGGACTGATATTCTAGAACCGCACTGAACTGATATTCTAGAACCGCACTGAACTGATATTCTAGAACCGCACTGAACTGATATTCTAGAACCGCACTGAACTGATATTCTAGAACCGCACTGAACTGATATTCTAGAACCTTACTGAACTGATATTCTAGAACCTTACTGAACTGATATTCTAGAACCGCACTGAACTGATATTCTAGAACCGCACTGAACTGATATTCTAGAACCGTACTGAACTGATATTCTAGAACCGTACTGGACTGATATTCTAGAACCGTACTGGACTGATATTCTAGAACCGTACTGGACTGATATTCTAGAACCGTACTGGACTGATATTCTAGAACCGTACTGAACTGATATTCTAGAACCGTACTGAACTGTTATTCTAGAACCTTACTGAACTGATATTCTAGAACCTTACTGAACTGATATTCTAGAACCGCACTGAACTGATATTCTAGAACCGTACTGGACTGATATTCTAGAACCGTACTGAACTGATATTCTAGAACCTTACTGAACTGATATTCTAGAACCTTACTGAACTGATATTCTAGAACCGTACTGAACTGATATTCTAGAACCGTACTGGACTGATATTCTAGAACCTCACTGAACTGATATTCTAGAACCTCACTGAACTGATATTCTAGAACCGTACTGAACTGATATTCTAGAACCGTACTGAACTGATATTCTAGAACCACACTGAACTGATATTTTAGAACCACACTAAACTGACATTCTAGAACCGGGAACTGATATTCTAGAACCGTACTGGACTGATATTCTAGAACCGTACTGGACTGATATTCTAGAACCGTACTGGACTGATATTCTAGAACCGTACTGAACTGATATTCTAGAACCTTACTGAACTGATATTCTAGAACCGTACTGAACTGATATTCTAGAACCTTACTGGACTGATATTCTAGAACCATAAAATGGAAGTAAAGCGCTTCAATGAATCCAACTTGTAAAAAATGGTTTAATTACAATGAACAGTGAAGAAAAACACATGATTAATAATAATAATAATAATAATAATCTCACCAGAATAATGTTTTTATTCAGGAACAACGGCCTGGTGCTATTGGTCAAGACCAGACAATCAATCAATCAATCAATCAATCAATCAAATGTATTTATAAAGCATCAGCACACCAGTCACAAAGTGCTTATACAGAAACCCAGCATAAAAAACCCAACATGCCTGATGAATTTAAATTCCTGTCGATTCAAAAAGTGAATCAAACTCCAAATGTTCCTAATTGAAAAGTATTGAAGAGAATTATAATTGGAATGTTTGTGTACTTCCTGAATTGACTGAAATTTAAATGGGATTTGACCCCAACCCTGGTTGTTATTGGTCAAGACCAGACAAGGGCTGATGTTATTGGTCAAGACCAAACAAGGGCTGATGTTATTGGTCAAGACCAGACAAGGGCTGATGTTATTGGTCAAGACCAGACAAGGGCTGATGTTATTGGTCAAGACCAAACAAGGGCTGATGTTATTGGTCAAGACCAAACAAGGGCTGATGTTATTGGTCAAGACCAAACAAGGGCTGATGTTATTGGTCAAGACCAAACAAGGGCTGATGTTATTGGTCAAGACTGTTCTACTCTATTTTAGTGTGTTCTTTTCCCACAAGGCACTGCACACTCAGGAGTCCAGTTCTGACCTTCATGAAGTGTGTTTAAGCGTGCATTCATAAGTGCATGTGTGTGTGTGTGTGTGTGTGTGAGAATTTGCGTCCGTCCGTGTGTCTGTGTGAGGGTCTGTGTGAGGGTCTGTGTGAGGGTGTGTCTGTGTGAGGGTCTGTGTGAGGGTCTGTGACCGTGTGTCTGTGTGAGGGTCTGTGTGAGGGTCTGCGTGAGGGTCTGCGTGAGGGTCTGCGTGAGGGTCTGCGTGAGGGTCTGTGACCGTGTGTCTGTGTGAGGGTCTGCGTGAGGGTCTGTGACCGTGTGTCTGTGTGAGGGTCTGTGTGAGGGTCTGTCTGTGTGAGGGTCTGTCTGCGTGAGGGTCTGCGTGAGGGTCTGCGTGAGGGTCTGTGTGAGGGTCTGTGTGAGGGTCTGTCTGTGTGAGGGTCTGTGTGAGGGTCTGCGTGAGGGTCTGCGTGAGGGTCTGCGTGAGGGTCTGTGTGAGGGTCTGTGTGTGTGAGGGTCTGTGTGTGTGAGGGTCTGCGTGAGGGTCTGTGTGAGGGTCTGTGTGAGGGTCTGTGTGAGGGTCTGCGTGAGGGTCTGCGTGAGGGTCTGCGTGAGGGTCTGTCTGTGTGAGGGTCTGTGTGAGGGTCTGTGTGAGGGTCTGTGTGTGTGAGGGTCTGCGTGAGGGTCTGTGTGTGTGAGGGTCTGCGTGAGGGTCTGTGTGTGTGAGGGTCTGTCTGTGTGAGGGTCTGCGTGAGGGTCTGTGTGTGTGAGGGTCTGTGTGAGGGTCTGCGTGAGGGTCTGTCTGCGTGAGGGTCTGTGTGAGGGTCTGTGTGAGGGTCTGCGTGAGGGTCTGCGTGAGGGTCTGTCTGCGTGAGGGTCTGTGTGAGGGTCTGTGTGAGGGTCTGTGTGAGGGTCTGTGTGTGTGAGGGTCTGTGTGAGGGTCTGTGTGTGTGAGGGTCTGCGTGAGGGTCTGTGTGTGAGGGTCTGCGTGAGGGTCTGTGTGTGTGAGGGTCTGTCTGTGTGAGGGTCTGTGTGTGTGAGGGTCTGTGTGTGTGAGGGTCTGCGTGAGGGTCTGTCTGTGTGAGGGTCTGCGTGAGGGTCTGTGTGAGGGTCTGCGTGAGGGTCTGTCTGCGTGAGGGTCTGTGTGTGTGAGGTCTGCGTGAGGGTCTGTGTGAGGGTCTGCGTGAGGGTCTGCGTGAGGGTCTGCGTGAGGGTCTGTGTGAGGGTCTGTGTGAGGGTCTGCGTGAGGGTCTGCGTGAGGGTCTGTGTGTGTGAGGGTCTGTGTGAGGGGTCTGCGTGAGGGTCTGTGTGAGGGTCTGTGTGTGAGGGTCTGCGTGAGGGTCTGTGTGAGGGTCTGCGTGAGGGTCTGCGTGAGGGTCTGTGTGTGTGAGGGTCTGTGTGTG